>NW_022980559.1:0-1475 GCF_902652985.1 Pecten maximus
CAGTCACATCTTAGGCCTAGCAGACGATTTTTAACTTCACAGGGGCTCGATTTTGTAAGGTAGGCATTTGATATCAGTGAATAACCACAAAACTAAAATCCTATATATATATACACAATCGGAAACCATGTCGATACTCCCGATTTTTCACAAGATTTTTAATTTTGTTTTTCAATTTAAAAAAAAAAATAAAAATACTGGACTTTTAATGTGCCGTATCTTACATTTCTGAAAATTCGGAAACGAGCCCCTGTGAGTGTGACGACATTGACATTTTGATAATTTCTAGATCAAGAACGGCGCTTATAGTTATTTTGTGTTGACTGCATATTGTTTTAATTATAAAATATTACTCTCATAACTTGTGAAGTGGCTTTATTTTGTTGTTGTGGATTATAAATGCTAGCATTCGAAAGTTCTCCAGGCCGAAAGTAACTGGCGGCCATTATTTTGACCAGCAACACCCGGGGCTGTATCCCTACTCTGACCGAATCACTGTAAATTGTAGTATACAGTCTGATGAATACAATTTGGTTTACTAACGACATATAGGCAAATGCAACACAGAATGTAAATATATAACCTTAACAACAAAATCAAAAGTTATCAGATCATAATTTTCCTAAACATGATCGTAACGTCGTCACAAAACGACGTCGTTATTGCTGACGTCATTATATTAAGCGTATTTTTGACGTCACGAAAACTCCCGAAAAACCCGATTGATCAAAGTAACTTGCAAAAATTTCCCAAAACTAATTATATATTGGGGCAATGTAGAGCACATGGAAATGTAAATCTGTAATTGGAGAATTAGTTTGCCGTTTTTTCTCTTCATTGATTCTGAAAACAATACTTCGATGTTTACAAGTAAACGGGCTTTGCTCTACAGTTTTTTTAATTAGAATTATCTTTCTCTCATACACATTCTCATAATTTTGATAAGAATAATAAGAATCTCTTTTCGGATTACATGTTTCATGACCCAAAGAGGTCAATTTACCACGGAGATAATAACTCGGCTATGATGAGTACAAAACACAATAGGTATATATGTACATGTATGTACTTATATCTTGTATTTGTTTGCACACTTAGAAATAATTGTGAAAAAAAATGTCTTCGTGTGTAAAAGAACAAAGCACACAAGAGTCATATCCCGCTATTAGACAAGGTACAGACAGGAAAGACCCATTCTTACGGTAGATTCCAATGAGGGTTGTCGTCGATGTGACAGGAGACGTTTACCTTTAAGGGACACCTGGTCTTATGGTTTTTTTTTTCAAAGGTAATGTCAACGTAGCCACCAAGTGTACTCTTTACAAAATTCTTTGTTGTTTTTCATTTCATTTTCATGTTAATAGGATCGAATAACAGGCTATATAAATGTTCTCCGACAGTAGCAAAAGTAATAGATTGATTGTATGTTATTCACAAGTATAAAATTTTGAATGAAAAATTATAAAACAAAAGCA
>NW_022980560.1:0-3732 GCF_902652985.1 Pecten maximus
AATTTCTTACATGTCAGGCATGATGGAGATACCACACGATTTGAATTTTATATATTTTTTTCATGTTTGGCTTGTTTACCGACTGGTAGACTTGATAGTACTTGATGGGTATATAGAGGTCCATGGATATCTCGAAGTCTGTGGGGTCAAGAAAAAACTTCAAAAGCAAGTATTCGAGGTGATAGAGGTGCATATGCATGTCATTCTTTAACTCTCGGAGACCTCATAAGTCGAGATAACCGTCGTTTCTCTGTAACTTAACGTTTGTGTGCATACTAACTACACAGTTTAACATGGAGTATACATTTTAAATTGTGGGCATCTACATGTGGCGACTGACCAGTGTGAAAATCGGTAGCTAGTAGAGGCATACAAAAATTATATCATATATAACAGTAAACCTTTTTTCGATTTTTTAATTTTTTCCCCCTTTCCCTTTTTTTTTTTTTTTTTTTTTTTTTCCCCCTTTTTTTTTTTTTCCTTAGGACCCATTTCTGCTTTGTTTGGTATTTTCCTTTTTTCTACCTATTTTTTTTCCCCTTTTTCCCGACCCCAACAAACCATTTAATCAATTTTAAAAAAACGTCCTGCGGTTACAAACCGGCCCTTAATTTTTAACGTCAATTAGGAAATAAAGGGTTTTAAAAACCCCCCCCTTTTTAATTTAAAAAAAAAGGTTTTTATTTTAGGGTTTCATTTTTTGTTTTAAATGTTCCTTTCTCCTTTTTTTCCAGGTTTTTTTTTTGTGAGGAAAATTTTTTTTTTTTAATACTTTCAAATTTTTGGGTTTTTTTAAAAATATTTTCTTTCCCTTTAAAAAATTTTTTATTTTGGGCAAATTTTTTAAAAGGGTCCTATGGCCTTTTTTTTTATATTGAAAAAATTTAAACAATGGAAATGAAACCAAAAATTTCCAAAAAATTTTTTTTTCTTTATTTCCCAAAAGTTGGGACTTTCCCCCCCCCCTGTAAAATAAAAAAAAAAAAAATTCGGTTTTTCCCTTTTTCCCCTTTTTCCCCGCAACTTTTACTCCTTCCTTCTTCCATTCCCCCCATAAAGGGAAAAAATTTTCCCCCCCAAATTTGAAAAGGTTCCCCTTTTCCCCCCTTTGTTGGAAAAACCCCCCATTTTTCATAGATCCTTTCCCCCTGGGGGAAAATTACCCCAAGGGGCCGAAACTTTATTTCTTTTTTTTCCCTGAAAACCAAAAAATATTTATCTCAAACCGAAAAAAAAACCCCGAGGGGGGAAAATTGGGGTTAATTTTGGGAGGGGAAAAAATTTTCCCCAATGTTAAAAAATTACCCCTAAATTCCCCCCGCCCCTTGTTATGGTAAAAAGTTTTTACCCACCTTGGCTCCCCCCCCCGGGTAACCAATTTTCCCCTATTTTTTTTTTAGCCCAATTCCAAAATTTTTAAAAAACGGTGGCGGGTTTTTGCCGAATTTAAAAAACCCCAAGTTTTTTAATTTGCAATTTTTGGGTATGGCAATTTTTTTTGGAGAAAGGTGGGTTCCCTTTTTTCCGCAAAAAAATTGGAGGAAAGGGTGAAACCTTGGGGGGAAAGTTAAAAAAAGGGGGAAAAAAAACAAATTTTGGCTTTTTCTAGGGGGAAAAAAGGGAGGGGCGTTTCTGAATGTTGGGTAGTGTATGGTTTTGAAGGGGAAAATATCCTTGGTATTCTTAGGTTAAAGAATTTTTAAAAAAATTTCCCGGACGATTTGGGGTTACCCAACTTAAATTTTTTAAAAGGGAAAAATTTATAAAAGTTCTTCATTTTGGAGTAAACGAGTTTTTTAGGGGATTGATGAGTCTTTTTGATAGGATGATGCAGCATTGAGTAAAGAGATGAAAACAAATAGTTAACACAACACAATTTCTTCGAGATTTTGTCAGTCCGGAGTCGTGATGTGGACTTAATAACAATGAACTGTGAAGGATGCGAGTACGCTGTACTGACCTTCTCCTCACGACAGACTACATACGTCACTTCCGGAATATTCATTGCCGTCTCATAGAGATGGAAAGAATATGTTACCCGATTCGACGATTCTGTTGGTAACAAGGAGTGTGTTAAGGAAAACTCATAAACTCAGTTATCAATTTAAGTATCGTGTGGGAGAGTTGACAAAAGTATAAACAGTGTGTATTCTCTTCTTTTAATCAGTAGAATATCAAAAACGATATATAGATACAGTCAAACTCTGATATCTAAAATCCGATACCTCGAAGACATTGCTTAACTGGTAGCAAAAAAATAATTCCAATAGTAACATTATACATAAAATATCCTCCGCCTCCCTTGAATACTCTAAATATTTGTTAATACCCACTGACTACGAGATAACGAAATTCGACAGTATGTCATATTTATCAATCATCGTTTAAATCAGTGTGGCGTTATGCTGACATAATAAATCAAACACCCCAAGTATAAGCGTCTGATGTTGAGGTATGCAGAAGGGTAGAAGGGGTACCCCTCTTTCTGCTAAAAAAAAGATGGAGGTAAGCGGCTGACGTTGAGGTATGTAGTAGGGTAGAAGGATACATATATGCATGCTAGGTAAAGAAGGAGGTAAGCGGCTGATGTTGAGGTATGTAGTATGGTAGAAGGGATACATATCTGTATGCTAGGTAAAGATTGAGATAAGCGACTGATATTGAGGTTCATCCCACAACTTATTTCTGAGAAGACTACTTCATACTACACAATTCAATAATGGATATTGATTAAGTAATAAATATAAATAGTAGAAACTGTATGTAAGTAAATATTTTCAAGCAGAATGTTGGATTCATAGAATACCAAATATTCACTACATGCCGTGATCCAATGGTGACATAATTTAATTGACGTGATACAGAATAAAAGCACACACATACACATAGAGTATATATATATATAGTAATCTCTGTATACTGTTATACTTTCGTTCTATTACACAAAATTAATGAGTTGGATTGAGACCGTCTCTAATTAATGACTTTCCCCTATAATATATTTATTACGATTTATAAGCATATGGACAATGTGGTATAACCTCTATATCTATATCAATATATTACAACAGGAACAGTTTTTAAAATGTTCCTGTGTTTGTAATGTTGTGGCAGTTTGTGCCAAAGATCGACTTCATTGTACTAAGAAGCTGATGTATTGTTGCTGGTTGTTGTGTTTTTATACAGATTGGGCATATGGTTTTATTTAAATTTGTATGTATGGAAAAAAAGTTTGCAGCAAGCCTTTAGATTTCTATTAGTGTGAATGTTGGTCGAGTTGAGAGCATTATACTACTTATGTATTCTTTCCGTAGTCAAATGATAAGTACATTCCTACGCAATTTGATTGTTCAGAAAACAAAATAAATTAGTCCCATAATGAAAACGGAAATGAAGCGGATCACAGCTTACTTCCGAACTATCCTAAGAGCGGAAATACATAGAATATATTATACCTTGTTCTCCGTGAAAATGACCCGTCATCCGGTGTATATGAATTAATGTTGTGTCATGTAACATCCGTTGTTCAAATCGTCCTGCTGTGACGAGAATTTTTGTTTCACTTACATTTAATTTCAAGTGTACTCAAGAGCAGACGTAGACTTACGTGTAGAGTTAAGCGTAATTACGCTTTGCCCGGGGTTCACTTTTAAAATTTCAATTTCTTCAAGTGGACTCGATAAATACCAACTTAATGTTTCATTTGCCATAATTTTGGAAATTTGACATCCA
>NW_022980561.1:0-2158 GCF_902652985.1 Pecten maximus
TACCCTTATAATCCTGATACTACACTTCCACCTTATAATCCTGATACTACACTTCCCCCTTATAATCCTGATACTACATTCCCCCTTATAATCCTGATACTACACTCCCCCTTATAATCCTGATACTACACTCCCCTCATAATCCTGATACTACACTTCCCCCTTATAATCCCGATACTACACTTCCCCCTTATAATCCCGATACTACACTTCCCCTTATAATCCTGATAATACACTTCCCCTTATAATCCTGATACTACACTTCCCCCTTATAATCCTGATACTACACTCCCCTTATAATCCCGATACTACACTTCTCCCTTATAATCCTGATACTACACTTACCCTTATAATCCTGATACTACACTTCCTCCTTATAATCCTGATACTAACTTCCCCCTTATAATCCTGATACTACACTTCCCCTTATAATCCTGATAATACACTTCCCCTTATAATCCTGATACTACACTTCCCCCTTATAGTCCCGATACTACACTTTCCCCTTATAATCCTGATACTACACTTCCCCCTTATAATCCTGATACTACACTTCCCCCTTATAATCCTGATACTACACTTCCCCCTGATAATCCTGATACTACACTTACCCCTTATAATCCTGATACTACACTTGCCCTTATAATCCTGATACTACACTTGCCCTTATAATCCTGATACTACACTTCCCCCTAATAATCCTGATACTACACTTTTCCCTTATAATCCTAAAACTACACTTTTCCCTTATAATCCTGATACTACACTTCCCCTTATAATCCTGATACTACACTCCCCTTATAATCCAGATATTACACTTCCCCCTTATAATCCCGATATTTCACTTCCCCTTATAATCCTGATACTACACTTCCCCCTTATAATCCTGATACTACACTCCCCCTTATAATCCAGATACTACACTTCCCCCTTATAATCCCGATACTACACTCCCCCTTATAATCCTGATACTACACTCCCCTTATAATCCTGATACTACACTCCCCCTTATAATCCCGATACTACACTTCCCCCTTATAATCCTGATACTACACTTCCCCTTATAATCCTGATACTACACTTACCCTTATAATCCTGATACTACACTTACCCTTATAATCCTGATACTACACTTCCTCCTTATAATCCTGATACTAACTTCCCCCTTATAATCCTGATACTACACTTCCCCTTATAATCCTGATATACACTTCCCCTTATAATCCTGATACTACACTTCCTCCTTATAATCCTGATACTAACTTCCCCCTTATAATCCTGATACTACACTTCCCCTTATAATCCTGATAATACACTTCCCCTTATAATCCTGATACTACACTTCCCCCTTATAGTCGCGATACTACACTTTCCCCTTATAATCCTGATACTACACTCCCCCCTTATAATCCTGATACTACACTTCCCCCTTATAATCCTGATACTACACTTCCCCCTTATAATCCTGATACTACACTTCCCCCTAATAATCCTGATACTACACTTTTCCCTTATAATCCTAAAACTACACTTTTCCCTTATAATCCTGATACTACACTTCCCCTTATAATCCTGATACTACACCCCACCCCCACCCCTCCCCCTTATTATCCAGATATTACACTTCCCCCTTATAATCCCGATATTTCACTTCCCCTTATAATCCTGATACTACACTTCCCCCTTATAATCCTGATACTACACTCCCCCTTATAATCCAGATACTACACTTCCCCCTTATAATCCCGATATTACACTCCCCCTTATAATCCTGATACTACACTTCCCCTTATATTCCTGATACTACACTCCCCTTATAATCCTGATACTACACTTCCCCCTTATAATCCCCGATATTTCACTTCCCCTTATAATCCTGATACTACACTTCCCCTTATAATCCTGATACTACACTTCCCCTTATAATCCTGATACTACACTTACCCCTTATAATCCTGATACTACACCTTCCTCCTTAGAATCCTGATACTAACTTCCCCCTTATAATCCTGATACTACACTTCCCCTTATAATCCTGATAATACACTTCCCCTTATAATCCTGATACTACACTTCCCCCTTATAGGTCCCCATACTAAAACCTTTTCCCTTATAATTCCTGAACTAACCCCCCCCCCCTTAATCCTGATCTACCTTC
>NW_022980562.1:0-2987 GCF_902652985.1 Pecten maximus
ACAACAGAAAACTAAACACAGAACCGGTCCGGATTCAGATCCGGCGATACCATACTAAAATTAGAAACAAAGTCCGGCGACGTGACAGTGGCCAAGAGCTAATGCTCAAGCAGAATCTATCATCAAGCCATTGATGAAGGTCATAAGGGCTGCTTATATTGTATGGAAGAACTGGAAGCAGGAACTAGTCCAATTTCTCCGTCAGTATCGCGCGACACCGCATACATCGACAGAATGCAGCCGATACCGTCTGATGTTTTCACTCGAACCGAAGACTCAATTACCAGAAGTATCGGTTAAACGACAAAAGCCAGCTGAGCCATTGGTAGATGAACAGGTCAGGAGGAACGACAGTCAAACCAAATATCGTGCTTCGTCCTATGCAGACAACAGAAACCGTGTCCAGCACAGAGACATATCAGTTGGGGATACAGTGATGGTGAAGAATGAGTTTAAAGAAAATAAACTTTCAACTGTGTACGACCCAACCCCGCGTATGGTGACAAACAAGAAAGGGCTAATGGTAACTGTATCGGGCAACATCACACGAAACGTGTCTAGGTTCAAAAAGGTTGATTTCAAACCACGCGAAATCCACCCTGAGGAGGAAGCTATGGAAGATCAACATAAAAATCCAACCAGTCCATATGTGGAGCCGAGATCAGCTCGCCAGCCTGAGGTGTCCCCACCGCCTGATCAGCCTAGTACAAGCGTTGGTAGACCAAGGCGTGAAGGAAAGAAGCCTCAGTATCTCAAAGACTATGTTTGTTAATATTAGGTAGTGTAAATAATATGGCACTGCTGTGTATTTGGGGCACAATAATCCCCTGCATGCCATATGGGACCATGAGGTTCCTTTTGTTATTGTTAGTTTAGTTATTGTTAGTTCATTTTAGTACAAGTGTGTCAATAACAGTCAGATAGCTGAAAGTTCTAGTCAATATTCTTAGGAAAGACTTCTAACTTGTATAATGTGACTTTAGTTTCAGTTTAGAGTTTGCAGTTGTATAGACATATTCAGTAGTGTCTTAATTTTCAATGTGAACATTTTTCAAGGACAATGGACAATACTTAGAATGTTAAAAAAATAAAAAAAAATAATAATAATGATAATCTGATGTGTTATTGTAGATCTTATATCTATGGAAAAAAGGAGGGATGTAGTATCTATAACATTGTGTAATGTTATATACTTATAATTCGTTCCGTATCTTTAGTATTGTCAGTCCGTTATTTGTAATAACCGGAAGTGCCGGAAGTAAATATGGGGTATTCTACCATGTTTGCTATGCAACGCCAGTTTTGATTGGTTTAAAACCATGTATTATTTTCCAATAACCCACGCTCGTGCCAATAATACACGCTCGTGCCAATAATACACGGTACGGCTTTTACAATTTTATATATCTAATATTCACCCATGCCATAAAAGGTTAATATAGCCGAGTGGGCTAATTGGTTAGTCTTTCGATGATTTCAGATCTCAGAACTAAACAGTACATATTAGAATAGAAATAATCAACTTTGAATCGTGTATTCTTGCAAGATATACAACTCGGCCTGCGGCCTTCGTTATTAATTTAATTGCAAAATATCCTCGTTGTATATCCTACAACAATACATGATTCATCGCTAAAGATTTATATTTCCACTTAATTCAGACTCAATGAACCTACCACAGTTAACTCGAGTCATTTTTTAATGAACTATATCAAGTTCGCGGTTCATAAAATTTGTCTCAAGACCTATTGAGGTTTATACCCCCATACACCTCAACATAACATCATTCAATCCTTAATTATTTCTTAAATAAACACGAGACAGCCATGCATGATCTTTGTTGTCGGTGGGTGATCCGATCGGTAATTACTTCAAAGAAGCCATCGATACATAGACACTACGCCTGGTACAATTTATGTCACGTGTTATCTACATAACATAGTTAAATAACTGCTATCAAGCTGATATTGTGCATTAGACTTGGGTCTTCAGCTTATATCTGGATGACAAGGTAGGTAATATCAATCACATCGGTACAGATGTTTTGATCCGTTTAATACTATTTTAACACTGTCCGAAAAAAGCAATAATTCGAACAAAGAATATTTTTGTCTAAATCATATCTCTTATCATTGCCGGGGTTTCAGATAAGTTTTATTTCATGAAAGTATTTCTTTTGTTGTGTTTTATGACTTAAAAATTTAGTAGATATTTTATTATTATTGTGAATAACAATGGGTTCATTAAAAGGTATAGTAATAACAGACAAGCAAAACATAGGAAGGGCGGACAAATAATGAGTTTAATAACCAGGTGATAAGTAACATGAACTTTGATACAAGGGTTTCTTTTGTTTGTTCAAATCAATAACGTTCAGGGTATCGTTTCACAAAGCTGCGTAACTTACGAAAAAGTTCCGCAAAACTTACGAAGTTCGTAAGTGCGTTTCACAAAGGTGTTCGTAACTTTTTTCGTATCTTACGTCAAATCGTACGTTCTCCCGGTAAAATATACCACTCTCTAACTTGGAGGTAAAAAAGGACGACACCTTCTGGGGTGTAGATGGTACGCCGGTCCTATTCCCAGGTCACGTACACAGACTAAGAACTTTATACAGTGATATTGATGTACCAACTAAAAATGAGTGACCTATGGACGGTTCAGTCCGATGGAATACATCGACAAAGAAATAATCTGTGACCGTCGCATGCACAACGTAACATACAAGATGCGCTAATACGATGCATTCTCACTGCCACAAGTGGTACCATTATTGCATTAATAGTTATAACGAATAATGCTATAACTTTGACTACATTACGATTCTAACAGGACGTCGGTTTTTATATTTGACGTTTAAAAATAGCTTACCTTTAACATCCATCATAGACTTAGTAGTCGAAACTGGAACACACAATACGATATATTCGTTTGAAATAAAAGCGCAAAAGAAAAGCAAAGGTCAAATAAATCTGTTCATCGCTCTA
>NW_022980563.1:0-3581 GCF_902652985.1 Pecten maximus
TTTTTTTGCTTTTCGGCAAAACCCCTGGTTCTTTTTCTTTTTCCTTTCTTTTTTTTCAACAATGTATACCCTTCAATATTTGAACCATCATTGGAAATCTGGTAACCCCCTATTATAAACAGGAATTAGTCCTATATCTATATTCATTGGGTTTGTACAGATTTTCATAACAAAATTCAAGCACTCTTCTTGTGCTTTTTTTCAATTTTTAAGTTGCATTTTTTAGTCTAAACTTGTAGAAATTGGGGTTCTAGTTTTTTCTTTCTGTAACTTGATTGGATTTATACAACTAAAAATAATACTATTCTAATTCTGTAGTACAAAAAAAAAGTAAATAACGTGCTCAAAAGACTGCACTTATAAATATCACCAAGTAGATGTCTGGTTACTTATATGAGTTACTGTAAACAATATACTTTATTTAAAGTACTCAAATAGCATATTACCAAATTTTAACAGAATAGCGCATTGATGAATCAGCGTACAAAAATAAATTTTAAATAGAAACAGTGAAGAAATTACAATTAGCAACATATAATTTAGCGTAATGCTTCTAGCGTGAAAAATGCTAAATAAGATTACCGCTAAAAGATGCACTTTTTTGGGGTAAATCTAAATTTCCATAAATTTAATCTTCCATATGTATGGAGTGGTATACATCACAAGATAGTGTATCACTCAAAATTTATTTTCCTTGCAATAGTTTTCATCTATATAATTACAACCTTTCAATTAGGAAAGGTCAAAGGTCAAATGTCACAAAGGTAACAATTTCTCCTTTAAAAAATATGATTTTTGATGTTCGGCTTATTTTTCCATTGCAGAAACAAGCTTGGTTTTGCCTCATCATCACTTCAAACAGCTCAACCACAGCCATTTTTTGTAGACCTATTTCTTGGAAATATCTCCAGAACCAATCAAAAGTATTCTACTTTCACTTTAAGTATCAAATATAACCAATCAGAGATTTCACTTATCAATCACCAATTGGAAAATCCGAGACTAAAACAGTATTCTTTGGGTGGAGGTCATTATTATCAACCAAAGAGGTGACTTTCCAATACATGTACTATAGCATCAACTTGAGTGTGTACAAGTTACCTCCCCTTGAACAAACTAGCTATGATTCATTTATCTTAAACATATATGTCTTCAAACATATAAAAGCATGAATCAATCACTGATTTGAAATTCAAGCACTTTTTCAAGGTCTGTATGAGCCATGATATAAAAGACTACCAGTTTTATTACTCTAACATAGAAGTAACTGAAGAAGATTATTGACCCAGGAAGGTCAAGGTCACACTACCACCAGTTTTTTTTGTTAAAGAATCAATCAGTAGTCATACAAAAATGTCTTGTAACACAACTTTGTGAGAGTTAAGGAAGGTTTTTCTAAAGGCCATGTTATTTTGCTGTTAGATTCATGTTTTTTCGATCATGTTTTTTTGTCTTAATAAAGACACAACAATCGTTAGCAGGCTCTGTTAGGAAGTTATTACCTGTAGCTATAAAAAATACATCTTTCAGAAATACAAGTGAAAAATACTAGAATATCATAGAACCAACTACAGGTGAAATAGATCAAAATGACTTGCTATTACCCTCAGAGAAAATGGTTCATCATCTGGTGTAATTATCTAATATATGAACAGGCCAGGGTTTTATAACAAATCATCAATATCTAATGTCTGGTAGGTCAAATAACATGCAATCCTGAAATACAAATTAAAATTAAATAATCAACTTAAGGCATATATCGAATTTAGAAATTGGACAATATAATTCTAAGATGGAATATAATAAATTTCATGGTTCCTTTACTGAACATTTCACAAGCTCTTAAATGTAACAATGATTTTCATCACTTGGCTATCACCGTATTAGTGCAGGTGGCTCATTTGTGACACCAAACTGTTACACTCAGGTGTCAAAGCCATTGTTTTTTCATTGAAAATCATCAACAAGACAAGCCATGGACTCATTAGGAATACCATTCAGAAAATAGTTATGAATTCTCATTTTAGAAAATGCATTGTGTTTGAGGCAGTAAAATACACAGAGCATAGATCTATGTCAGGCTCTGACACTTTGCCCTACACACAAGGGAGCTGTAATTCACATCCATTTTCACCAATTCTCATTCCTTGAAACATGTATGATCAAACTCCAGAAAACCAAATCTTTGTACTTTCTGTAGAGTTCAGCGGAATGATAAGAGAAAGCTTCTGTTTTCTGGTTGGCACCGACAATCAATCATACCATCTGTACTAGAAAAGCATGATGAAATTTACAGCTAAATATTCATTCCATCAGATGTTTGAGCATAAATGTCATTCCCTGTATGATGATTGTTCAGAGAGAAAATGGCATGAATTATATATTTTAAATGTGTAATAAAACACAATTTACTGGTATTGTGAAAGCAATCCCCTTTACCAGGTAATATAGAAATGCACAAGCATAGTTCAAAAAGGTCTTATTTTATGTTTTGATAGCAGATTTTATTTTCTTTCTCTTTAGTGTTATCAACATTCGACAGTAAAATATTAATTCTTACAAACTGATGAAAAAAAATAACAAAGTTTTTGCAGATTAATTTGAACAGATCTTGAGCAAAGCTGTGATTACAACTCCGATTGATTCTCCTCTAACGATATCATACCAATCAATGGTTTTAAGGCATCATTACTGATTGCTAAAAAAAAAGAAATTTAGAACTAATTAATTATTATACAAATATATCATGAGTGTCTGTGCAACAGAATATTTGACACGAGGTACTAGTAAATTGACCAATGTTCTATTGCACAAAGCCAATTACCAGACACCCATGATATACTTGTTTTATTAAATACGAAATGTAATCACTAAAACACACTTAGAATCACGGAAATGTTGACTTTCCTATAGGCCTAGAAGTCACCATGACTGTCGTCTGCCTGCCTGGCAGTGTTGACATCTGAGAGACTTGAAAGGGTAGGACTAAATTCTGAAACCTCACAGGTGTTCAATAGTTCTCACATGAACATGCAACAGACATTTTAGCTATGCAATAGTTCAAAATATAGCTTATTTGTAAAGTTTAGCAAAATCAAATGCATTATGTAATAAATACACTTATTACTAATTGATAATATCCCCATAACCTTACATACAACATGATCCCCTGACATTACAGAGACATAGAGGTTACACAACGACTGGTTGTTGGATATGGAATTTATTTCACACTCGTAAGTTAAATTTTAAAAGTTACGAAAGACATGAGCTTTAGAGAGTGTCTTTTGTAACTTTAAGAAAATAACTTACGAGTGTGAAATAATTCAATATCCAAAAATCACGAGTCATGTGACCTGTTTCTACCACAATAATATCGGTTTGAATCAAAGGCAAACATCTTATTTCACGTATACAAGGTGACAGGCGGGACCCGGTGATATGACGTCATTTGATTACTGATGATGTCTATAACAATTAATTGCAGCTCGGGTCAAAGTTCAATTCTTGACCCAATCA
This sequence comes from Pecten maximus, assembly GCF_902652985.1. NCBI lineage: Eukaryota > Metazoa > Mollusca > Bivalvia > Pectinida > Pectinidae > Pecten > Pecten maximus. The sequence continues at coordinate 3,520 of NW_022980563.1, forward strand.
AAAGACACACTAGTGGAATATAACATAAATTTATCTAACAGTCGGGACATTTAATTATACAA
>NW_022980564.1:0-1339 GCF_902652985.1 Pecten maximus
CGTTTCCACGTTTTTTACTTTGTGATTTTGCAGTTTGTCCGCAAAAGAGGCAATGACATGAAAAGTTGAAGACATGATGTGATCGTAATACAGGTATTTGGTCTGTGGTTTTTACGGTTTCAGCTTCATTTTCCTTTTTCACTTTGTTTATGACATTTGGATTGGTATATACTTTCCGGCAATGGATGTGGACGAAGTCACCCGATTTGGATCGCAGGGTATCACCCCTTTCAATACTAGCTTCGTTAATACGTTGGCTTCCTTTGTCTTGTATTTGTACCCCTTTCTCATTAATTTCGCCTTGACACAGCAGACAGTTCCGTACTTGATTATTCATTATTTCTGAAAAAAGAATTGTGCCCCTGTTTCAGACGCGTTATAGGCAAATACCGTAGAAATCATAGTAAAAAAACAACAACAAAAAAACAAAAACAAAAACCAAAAAAAAAACCCAAAGAAAAACAAATATAAGGCACTAGAAGTTTAATTTATTAACTTATAGGAAAACAAATTACAATTTCCCAAACATAAAAAAAAACAAATAAGTGAAACACAAATAAAAGGTAACTATTCACCAAACTTAACTAGTAGAATATTTGATCTGCTATTCTTTTCAACTGAAATTAAGAAAAATACATGTATAATAAAGTAAAATAATAAAAGAAATAAATAAAACCTAAAAATCAACGCAATATTAAAAAAAGATAGCAGTATTTTATTAAATAAGCACAAACAAACAAATATTCAATTCATGTATTAATGCATTTAAAAACTGAGGAGTAGAAGAATGAGAAGAATCCATCAATGATTAAAAAATACGTCCACACTAGGAAATACTCGTGTGTGAAATTGGTTTACGATGGATTATAATCTCCGTTTTTGTAGCACTACACGGCTTCCATACACTGAGGGCCCTAGACCGTTCAATTACGTTAAAAAAACGTTCTGTTATATACAATCGTTGATTTATGACAATCTAGTGTTGATTCTTCAAATCAGTGTTCACCCCTCCCGCTACACTGTTCATTTAATATTCTAGCGATCATTCTTCAAGTGTCACCGTTCAGTAATCAGAAAGTATCTATTTTTCACGGACAGCGTTCTCGCGTGAAGGAACCGTGTATACCTCGCGGATGCTGTTCTGTTTGCAGGTCTACCGCTGAATTTTGAATTCGAGTGTTCAGTCTTACGAAATCATTCAGTTCTCGCGACCCACCGTTCAGTTTTGGGCATACTGTTCAGTTTTGGCAACACCATAGAGTTTTCATGATCCACCATTCAGTTTTTAAGTCACTGAGCAATTTATAGTTTGTTAGCCTCGGGCTAATCTAAAATCAGC
>NW_022980565.1:0-1157 GCF_902652985.1 Pecten maximus
ATTTCTAGGATACCTCAATAGTAATCATTTCTAGGATACCTCAATAGTAGCCATTTCTATGATACCCAGATAGTAACCATTTCTAGGATAGCCAGATAGTAACCATTTCTAGGATACCTCAATAGTAACTATTTTAAGGATACCTCCATAGTAACCATTTCTAGGATACCTCAATAGTAACCATTTCTAGGATACCTCAATAGTAACCATTTTAAGGATACCCCCATAGTAGCCATTTCTAGGATACCTCAATAGTAACCATTTTCTATGATACCGTGCAATAGTAACCCATTTCGAGATACCTCCATAGTAAATCACATTCGCTAAGGATACCTCCATAGTAAAACCATTTCTAGGATACCTCCATAGTAACCATTTCTAGATAACCTCCAGTAGGTAACCATTTCGGTAGGATTACCGGTCCGTTAGGTAACCATTTCTAGGATACCTCCATAGTAACCATTTCAAGGATACCTCAATAGTAGCCATTTCTAGGATACCTCAATAGTCCCCATTTCTAGGATACCTCCATAGTAACTATTTCTAGGATACCTCCATAGTAACCATTTCTAGGATACCCCCATAGTAGCCATTTCTAGGATACCTCAATAGTAACCATTTCTATGATACCCAGATAGTAACCATTTCTATGATACCTAAATAGTAGCCATTTCTAGGATACCTCCATAGTAACCATTTCAAGGATACCTCCATAGTAACCATTTCTAGGATACCTCCATAGTAACCATTTCTAGGATACCTCAATAGTAACCATTTCTGAGATACCTACATAGTAACCATTTCTAGGATACCTAAATACATGTATATATTAAAATTAATTAATTAATTAAAATCTTAGGGCTTTATTTGACAGAGAAGCATTTAAAATCAAATTTTAATCGTCTGAGTTGAATATTAGTTTAATAGTTCTACATGTACATGTACATGTTGTTTAATTAACGTAATTATTAAGACATAAATAAAAATATTAAAGACACTTGAATAAACTGTATATAATTCAATAACCAACACAAAGGTTGCTTAATTGAATACTTCAATTGTTAAGAATCTTTTTTTTATATGCATGTTACAAAATAACTTTTGTACAAGAAAAATCGTTTTTATATTAAAAGCATGTCATACAAAATCAACCATTT
>NW_022980566.1:0-4073 GCF_902652985.1 Pecten maximus
ATTCTTTTCCCCTTTTTTTTAGTGAGGGAAGGAAGCTTAAGTGTTCATGCAAGGGATTTTATTTCCAATAGCAATTATCTCCCCTTCGTTTTTGTTCGCTAAATGTGTCGCGCGTGAAATGTGTTTTCCGGTCAAAAATGTCGTTCACGCACTTTCTCCCCCATGAGAATTTTTGAAAGTTGGCAAGTATGTGATCAATGAATCTTTTTTGTTTTCTTTTGCACACATTCCATAAATACCCCATACATAACAAAACAATATACATAGCCTTCTGTATTTAGCGTTTTCCATTCATGAACTAAACAAAACGAAATCTACCAATATAAACTGTACAATTTTAATATTATGCACTATTTAAATATTCAAAATTTGACCTCTGACCTTGGGTTCTAAGATGGGATCAACTCTGTATCCCGTTTCGTCATCATCTTCAGAGTCAGAGTCAGCGACATGGCTGTCAAGTTTCTCAAATGCATCATCGATGACATTGATGCCTAAGGTCAAGGCCTCTTTGACCTTGGGAATGAGTTCGGCTTCCTTCTGTTCTCGAGTTTTTTCCTGTGAAAACATAATAAAGTGTGCAAACATATCTCCTCTCAAAATTATATACCTTGTATCTATTTTGTGAGCATTTTCCGTGTAATAATTTGTTTATCTATACAAGACTACAAACTCACTGGGAATCAGTAATGACCTTTTAATTAGACTTGTCAAAGACAATATCACACCAACGTAGTTTTTGTTTTGTCCAAGCCGATGATTTTCCGCATTTTTTTGTGTGCATATATTACATTGGAATACACCTTTTTCAGCCATTTCAAGGTGATTTTTAGGGTGCGTTAATTACACTGGCGCGTAATTTACACTGGTACGTAAATTACATTACTTTTATTTACTCTTGTATTTTTTACTAGTTTTATTCCATCTTCCCAATTAAGATTCCCTAAAAGTAGGGCTTTGTCTACAAAACAAAAGTGGAATTTTTTAGCATTAAATGTATAGTAAGGTACCTGTTCCTCTGGCTTGGTTTCCTCCTTAGACTCACTCTCCTGGCTCACATCTTCATCATACACACGCTGCAAAGGGAGATAACTCACCAAGTCAGAATGCAGAATATTGTCGGCAAGGCAGAAAGGCGGCAAAATTACTTGATTGTGTCCCGAATATGCATGCACAATTTCGGCACATGCCATTCAGCGCAAATTGCTGCCGGTTTCGAAGCACTGGTGCACCGGCACACAAGATGGCAACGTGTTCAACCAAATGATTAGATTCAAATTAAGTGAGAAGTTGTAGAATTTCAACTTGTTCATATATATTGCAAAATAAGTTGATTTTGAATGTTCTGCAGCATTCAATGTTTACAATGCTTTTGAAATATGTTTATTCATATATAAATATATAAAATAATGAAAAAAAATATGTTTTGGTCTATGTCGTCCATATTGCAACTGAGCCACTTTGCTTGAATGTATGCGCCGGCATAGATTCAAATTAAGTGAGAAGTTGTAGAATTTCAACTTGTTCATATATATTGCAAAATAAGTTGATTTTGAATGTTCTGCAGCATTCAATGTTTACAATGCTTTTGAAATATGTTTATTCATATATAAATATATAAAATAAATGAAAAAAAATATGTTTTGGTCTATGTCGTCCATATTGCAACTGAGCCACTTTGCTTGAATGTATGCGCCGGCAGCAAGCTCAAAACCAGCAAATGGCAGAAATGGCAAGCTAGAATCAAGTTCGCCCATGACAATATCAGGTTGTTAGAAATATATGTTATAAAGATGTAAACTTGGTTTTGAGTTCAACACTTTTTCACTAGATCTATAAAAGCTCATACTTTCATCTATATTTATGTAATCACTATATTCACACATTTTTATGTAACCCAGCATATCATGAAATTGAGTTAGGGATGTACAGACAATCTTTAAATCTAAATTTGTAAAGATTTCAATTTATCAGTGAACTGTAATTAATTTTTGTGTTGATTGATTATAAATACAAATTAAATTTGTTGATGGTTCATGATAAAATTTAAATGTTTAAGACACCTGTTTAAAACTTTTCTGAATACCGATTTCTCACGAAGCATATTACTGTACTACATTTGTAGAATCTGACAACAAAAATCACCATGAATACATACGTTTTCCACAAACTGTGTATTGGCTAGCATGATAAAGTCATTGAACACATTGTTTACTCTCACTGAGGTCAGCTGGAACAGACATTGGTATCAGTAAACATAATCATCATTTAACGGACATCTTCGAACAGAGAAGGGAGGTAATTCATTTGGATTTTAACAAGTCATTTACGACCATTTCACATAAATGTCTATACACAGAGAAGGGACATAATTCATTTGGATTTTAACAAGTCACATACAACCATTTAACATAAATGTCTATACACAGAGAAGGGAGGTAATTCATTTGAATTTTAACAAGCCACATACCACCATTTAACACAAACACCTACACACCAAAAAGGGAGGTAATTCATTTGGATTTTACTGTTAAAAATGTCACATACCACCATTTAACACAAATGTCTTAACACAGAAAAGGGAGGTAATTCATTTGGATTTTACTATAAACAAATCATGTGTCAACATTTAATACAAACGTCTAAACTCAGAAAAGGGAGGTAATTCATTTGGATTTTACTGCAAACTAGTCATGTACCACAATTTAACACAAACATTGACACACACAAAAGGGAGATAATTCATTTGGAGTTTACTTTAAACAAGCCACGTACCACAATTTAACACAAACATCTACACACAGAAAAGGGAGTTAATTCATTAAAATTAACAGCAAGTCCATACTATTTAATTCCTTACACCAGTATTTACCTTGGAGTCATGAAGTAGTCCATCTACACCTTTTTCAATCTCATGGACTTTCAATATCATTCTCTGGGAAAACTCTTGTAAGTGTAAAAGGAGCTGAAATAAACAAATAACCCAGTCTAGAGAAACCTTTACTTATCTAATATTTTATTTAAGTTTTTACACATTTTTGTGTATATTATAATTTTGCTCAAAACATTTCATGTAAATATATGTTACCCCACAAGGCATTAGGTAAATTTGCACACTACAAATAACAGAGTCTGGAAGAAAAAAGAAAATTCCAGTTCTTGTCTAACACTTAACCCAGGACATATTAGTGAATTTTAAAGATACAATGAATTTTCAAGAGCTTATTGGGAAATAATGTCATCTTTTAGTTTTGTTATGGCAGAGTTCATTTATGGGAATTTTTCTTCCTTTTTCTACTTTTCTTTCAACAGATGAATCTTCAGAACCCTGATATTTACCCCAGCATCAGCTGCTAGTGACCAGTTCCCTGCTTCTTTCCTCATCTCATCTACAGCCCAGGCCCTTTCCCATGACCTCAGACCTCCTGCAGGGTCATTGCTCTGTTCAAAGATAAATACATGTATTAATTACAAATAAACTAGTTAAAGGGGCATTCCTTCGTTCAGACATCAGAAACATGCACAATTTCTATTGATGAAATCTATGTCCGAATGACGATTATATCAGTGTTTTTGCCTACATGTAACGAAATTAATGCCGAAATGTTCAGGGAAAAAGCGTATTGCATACAAATAGTTTATGTCTTTTGCAATAATTGGTGATACTTTGGGACAAATTAGGAATTTCAGGACATATAATACTCGAAGAACTTTGGTTTATCTTGAGAGTAAAACTGCCGTATCAATGTAAAGATTGTAACTTTTACTACTTAAAAAAAAAATGTATTTTCCAGTAAGTTTAATTTTGACAACCTTAACTTCATTCAAATGAAGGAATGCCCCTTTAAGGAACAAAATTTATAACTTCTTTAAAATAGACATAAGATTAATATAATTTAACATACATAACTAAGAAGGGGGTCATGTGTCAAATTCATCAAAGTTTATCTAAGGTCATATTTCTATTGTGAAAGACATAATTGACTTTATAATTTTATCTATTTAAACATCTGGAGTGTGCACTCTCTGGCAATTCCAACACACTTCCCTTTCACCTAGGTACCCGGGGTTCG
>NW_022980567.1:0-1635 GCF_902652985.1 Pecten maximus
CTTATTATGTACAAAGTAATTCCGGTAACAGTACCTTTAGCATTATTTTTAATAATCCGTAGTTAAGACCTATTTACCTTCTATTTACAGCCGAGGAAACAAGGAATCTCCAAGTAAACAGAAGTTTTCCAGTACAGCACTTGTGTAACTTCACCATCTTTTACCAGTGACAGTTTTATAAGCGGTCTGTAGGTGACAACTATGGGCCTAGTGCTGATATATAAACTTATTATTGTCTGCTTAATTAACAGCAGTGCATTATATAGAACCAGGTCCAAATAGTTTTAACAGAAGCCTTCTTGAGGTGAAGAACCATTCATCATGTTTACAAAGAAAGCATTGATGTAGACTTTTAATTCGCAGTATTCAAGAGCTTCCCTTGATTTAAATATGTGTCATGTCTCTGCTATTTATAGCATTTTATGTAGGCATATAAAATATGTATTTGTACCAATATGGAACAAGCTGACAGCTTCCTTGGAAATGTGATATGTTACTTAAAACTTTATATCCAGTCCCTGTTCATACATTGATCATGTGTGTCACCATTATGTATAACATTGTCACTACCTGTGTAGTGTGTTATAGTGTTAATGATGATTATTTAATGTGTTATTGAATTTAATGTTAATGTTTAACTCTCCCACCTCTTAATGTGCAAGACACATTCCTTTAACACCCAGACGATAATACTTCTATCCCAAGGTTAGGGTTTACTCTATCCTACACAAGTGGCTTCCCATTCACAGAAACCATTTCATACTAATACTGATTAGGGCCAGATCTACTGATGTTTTGTACTTCATCAGCTGACGTTATGTAAAATGTACAGTTTAAACAATATTTATTTTAAAATATACAGAACATAAATTTATATTGTACAGAATATATGGTAGGGATCTGGCAACAAGAGTAGGCTTTTAATGATATATTAAGCTAGCCATCTCCGAAACATTTAGTACTGTATCGACTAGCTGATGTAATATAAAATGTTTAGTACTGTATCGACTAGCTGATGTAATAAAAAATGTTTAGTACTGTATCGACTAGCTGATGTAATATATAACGTTTAGTACTGTATCGACTAGCTGATGTAATATAAAACGTTTAGTACTGTATCGACTAGCTGATGTAATATAAAGCGTTTTAGTACTGTATCGACTAGCTGATGTAATATAAATGTTTAGTACTGTATCGACCTAGCTGATGTAATATAAAACGTTTAGTACTGTATCGACTAGCTGATGTAATATAAAACGTTTAGTACTGTATCGACTAGCTGATGTAATATAAAATGTTTAGTACTGTATGTATAGTACTGTATCAACTAGCTGATGTTATATTCAATGTTTCATACAACATAAGCTGATGTCTTATAAATGTCAGTACACTGTATCAGCTGATTTCAGTGAGAAACAGAATTCATTATTTACTTATACCTCTAAATACAGTCAGCATTTAACACCACCTCACTGAAATAGTATATACTAAAGAAACTTTAAAAGATTAAAGAAGATTTTAGAAACTAGTTTTAATTTTCATATACTTTTGGTATAATACATTTTGTACATTGTTTTTTTCTAAGTAGTTATAGTTTTTTTTATTAATTTGTATGTTTTCTGGAAAAAAAATGTT
>NW_022980568.1:0-1400 GCF_902652985.1 Pecten maximus
CAGATTGTAACAAATTGACACGCAATATCCTGTCCAATAAGTCCAAATTGGTCACTAAATAGTTGTAACCAAATTGGAAAATTTGGCATGTAACATTGCACTGTTTTACTACATTCAAATGTAAATACGCGAAACATGTTTTGCTGTTCATGGTAACCGCTGGATTGTTAGTCCAAAATCAAAACATTTGACCAACATTTCAGATGCCTAATGCAAAAACAAGTTTGCCGGGAACAATCCAACCTCCGAGATTTGCCATGGACTCTGCCCCGATTCCCGGGAAGGAGTTGGTCCAATGAAATGACATGGCAAGAGTTGTAAATATAATATATCGGTAAAACACATTTGACGACAAGTGTTCTTATAACATGAGAATGTTGTCTCGTTCCTGATTGGCCTTCCGACAGCGTAAGGTTATATACAAAATGTATGATGGTACTGGTTCCATGTCTTGACCATACAGACAAGGCATTGTCCATTAAACGTTAATACATGGGTTTCAACACTTTGATTTTATAGTTAGGGTAATCTCGGTACCTAAACACTGCCCACACATTGTCTTCACTGTTGATGCTCATCGCCACGACATGCCAGGAATCACTGTAAATGGATTTGACCACCTCTCCAGTAGTATCGAGGATCAAAATGGATTTGTTTCCATAGTCACCAACTAACAGATTTCCTGCGGAATCAAAAACTATATCACTAGGACGGAATGTGTTTTAAAGCAGAACTTTCTGGATTCATTCCTTTTCCCTCTCTGTCATTGTAAAATCGATAACACTCTTTGAACACTTTGTCCAGAACCAAGATATGAGGCTTTCCTTTGCCTTCGTGCTCGGGGAAATCTAACTCGACCACAGCTAGGTTCCCGGAGGTAGAACAGGAAGCGACCTTAGTTGGTGTGCTAACAATCTTGTTAAGCAGGATATCTCCATGAGCATCACAACAAACAAGTTTGCGAGCCATCCCAACAATGACCCTGCTATCTCTTGTCACACAGAGACATCGTGGAGATGAAGTAGTTGTAAACCTGTTGACTGCTGAACCTTGTGTTTGGATCTCAATTATCGCATTGTTTTCTTCTGAACTTGCCCACAAGTTGCCGGTAACTGGTGATATACCTATATCATTGACACGAACTTTGCAATCTTCTTTTCCACATCTCCATATTGAATCATTTAACTGATAAACAGATGATACTTCGCTACTGCAGATCCACGCCCCTTGCGCTTTGTTAGCACAAATGGCACTGACGTTGTATGGAGCTTTTCTCTGTGTTACTTCTTTCAATGTTTTCATCGAAGACTGTGCATCATCATCTTCATTGACATTAAAAGCATTCAATTGGTATCCAACAGCAGTTATTCTCCCATAGCAAGAAACCTGGGGTTGCATGT
>NW_022980569.1:0-43059 GCF_902652985.1 Pecten maximus
AAGATTTCCCCACCCCACCAGTAGACATTTCCCCACCCCCACCAGTAGATATTTCCCCACCCCTACCAGTAGATATTTCCCCCCCCCCAACCAGTAGATATTTCCCCACCCATACCAGTAGACATTTCCCCACCCATACCAGTAGATATTTCCCCACCCCTACCAATAGATATTTCCCCACCCCTACCAGTAGATATTTCCCCACCCCTACAAGCAGATATGTCCCCACCCCTACCAGTAGATATTTTCCCACCCCCACCAATAGATATTTCCCCACCCCTACCAGTAGATATTTCCCCACCCCTACCAGTAGATATTTCCCCCCCCCCACCAGTAGATATTTCCCCACCCCCACCAATAGATATTTCCCCACCCCTACCAATAGATATTTCCCCACCCCTACCAGTAGACATTTCCCCACCCCCACCAGTAGATATTTCCCCACCCTACCAGTAGATATTTCCCCACCCCAACCAGTAGATATTTCCCCACCCATACCAGTAGACATTTCCCCACCCATACCAGTAGATATTTCCCCACCCCTACCAATAGATATTTCCCCACCCCTACCAGTAGATATTTCCCCACCCCTACAAGCAGATATGTCCCCACCCCTACCAGTAGATATTTTCCCACCCCCACCAATAGATATTTCCCCACCCCTACCAGTAGATATTTCCCCACCCCTACCAGTAGATATTTCCCCACCCCCACCAGTAGATATTTCCCCACCCCCACCAATAGATATTTCCCCACCCCTACCAATAGATATTTCCCCACCCCTACCAGTAGATATTTCCCCACCCCCACCAATAGATATTTCCCCACCCCTACCAATAGATATTTCCCCACCCCTACCAATAGATATTTCCCCACCCCCACCAACAGATATTTTCCCACCCCTACCAGTAGATATTTCCCCACCCCTACCAATAGATATTTCCCACCCCTACCAGTAAATATTTCCCCACCCCGAACCAATAGATATTTCCCCACCCCTACCAATAGATATTTCCCCACCCCTACCTGTAGATATTTCCCCACCCCTACCAGTAGATATTTCCCCACCCCTACCAGTATATATTTCCCCACCCCATTCCCCACCAGTAAGATATTTTCCCTATCTCCCACCCCCAGATATAACTATGTTTCCCTATTCCAGCCCATATCAGCTGAAGTTTATAGCCCTGTGAACAGCCACAGTCATTTGGAGGTGGGTCTCCCTGTAGTAGTTGGTGACTACCTCACTGAATAACTTACAGGAGGCCGGTCGCATGCCATCCAGAGCAAAGGATAAAGTATCTTGCCAAAGGACACATCTATGACAACACAGACCGGGGGCCTGTTTCTCAGCTTTCGGAGAAACATAAACCAACACGGGTTAAGATTGTCAAACCATGCACTTCTCGGATCTCCACCTGAGGTTACGTGGCCGGGGCTCTAACCGACTGAGCTATCGCGGCCCCTGCAAAGGGGGGTAACTATGACTCTTACTCTTGTTTTTTCATGTAAATGCCATCCACGGCATCTCCGTCCTCCGGGACGTTGGCCGTATCCTCTTCTTCCTCTCCCTCCTCCTCCTCAGTGGGATGACAGTCTGTCGCTTCCGAGTCGCTATGGTTACCATCGTAGTGAGGGAGAGTGGGAGCCGAGATCCCACGCGGCATGACACCAAGACCTATCCAATACAGTCAATCACATATCAAAATCATCATATTGAATATGAAATATTAATTAACATTTTATTACTGAAAAAATTTTCCTTGACCAGAATACAAACAGATTTTTTTCTAAAATTCAACATGAGGCTTTGTCGTGATTTCTCTATCTTCATCACACAAGGTGATTGGATTATTGACTTTTACTCACCTGGCTTTTTCTTTGGGGCATCTAGGACAAGATGGCCGCTGAACTGGTAATTCCCGTGAATGGTGCGATCACATTCCTTACACAGCAAAAGGGGCTGGTTACCATTGGATTCTGTACACTGTGGATGGTGGCATACCTGTAAATACAGAAGGTCAAGGTCAAACACTGAGCCAAGGTCATATAGCAGGGTCTAAATATGGATCAAGGTCAACTACTTGACCAAGAAATAAAGGGATAACTTATAGGTCAAGGTAAAAGACTCTGGGAAAGGGTAAAAACACTAAGTTAAAGGTGAAGGTCAAAAACTTAACCAAGGTCATATAGGAGGGTCAGAGTATAGGTCAAGGTCAAACATTGACAAGGTCATATAGAAGTGTCTGAGAATAGACAAAGGTCAAATACTAGGATACAATAATAAAGAAGGGCTGTTATAGGTCAAGGTCAAACACTGACAAGGTCATATAGAAGTGTCTGAGAATAGACAAAGGTCAAATACTAGGATAGGATAATAGAGCAGGGCTGTTATAGGTCAAGGTCAAACACTGTGACAAGGTCATATAGGAAGGTCAGGGTCAAGGTAAAATATTCAGATAAAGTCATAGAGGGTTTGGCTATTAATCAATGAAAGCTGAAGAAGGAAGATGAGGTCTCGACATATTACCTATATAGAGGACTGTAAGGCCAAATATCTTAATGAAATATCAAGATGAATTTACTATGAAATTGCCCTGAGTTGAAGACATTGATGGAAGGCATAGATAACATGGATACATATATATCAGGTAAAGTCATTTACCAGTCATCATATAACGTGATCTATCAGCATTAAATATATATCTGTCAGTAAGTGTGAAGTGTTACCATACTGTGTATAATACCGTAATCTACCAAATAATACACCCAACATTATATATATATCATACTTATATAGACTGTCAGTGTGAAGTGTTACCATACTGTGTATAATACCGTAATCTACCAAATAATACACCCAACATTATATATATATATCATACTTATATAGACTGTCAGTGTGAAGTGTTACCGTACTGTGTATAATACCGTAATCTACCAAATAATACACCCAACATTATATATATATATATCATACTTATATAGACTGTCAGTGTGAAGCGTTACCGTACTGTGTATAATACCGTATTCTACCTAATAATACACACAACATTATATATATAAATATCATACTTATATAGACAGTCAATACCGTATTCTACCTAATAATACACTCAACATTATATATATATATCATACTTATATAGACTGTCAGTAAGTGTGAAGTGTTACCTTACTGTGTATAATACCGTATTCTACTTAATAATACACCCAACATTATATATATATCATACTTATATAGACTGTCAGTAAGTGTGAAGTGTTACCGTACTGTGTATAATACCGTAATCTACCTAATAATACACCCAACATTATATATATAAATATCATACTTATATAGACAGTCAATACCGTATTCTACCTAATAATACACTCAACATTATATACATATCATACTTATATAGACAGATAATACTGTATTCTACCTAATAATACACCCAACATTATATATATATCATACTTATATAGACAGTCAATACTGTATTCTACCTAATAATACACCCAACATTATATATATATCATACTTATATAGACAGTCAATACTGTATTCTACCTAATAATACACCCAACATTATATATATATCATACTTATATAGACAGTCAATACCATTTCTACCTAATAATACACCCAACATTATATATATATATATATCATACTTATATAGACTGTCAGTGTGAAGCGTTACCATACTGTGTATAATACCGTAATCTACCTAATAATACACCCAACATTATTATATCCCTTCTTCCCTGATGACTGACATCTGTGTGGTTTGAGGGGCACAAAGAAATTATTAAAATTTTTCTATCCTCAAAAATCATTTTTGATACAAGGGAATATTTGTGAAGCTATTGCATGCTCTTTAAATTGACTGGAAGTGGAGCCAAACATGCATCCAATCATTGTTAATGAATGACAAACTCTACAAAACGTCTTCACCTATCTCTGAGACAGACAAGACAGACACAAGGACGTAGAGTGACAGTGCATGTCTTTGATCACATCAAGGCAGGGCCATAAAAAATCGATTAATTACATTTCGATTACACTGCATCAGTTCTTAATATTCTCCAGATTTATTAATTGTAGGGTAAATACGGTAGATTGTGACAGAGCAATCCTGTTCACACTGGTGTCTCTGCTTTTGTTGTAAGTTGAACAAAAATAATTCATAAAAAGACATTCAGACAATCTCTCTCAAAACGCCAGACAAAAGATAAATTCTGTCTACAGAAGGTCGCAATACAAAATACCAAGTACAAGATCTCACCATATATCATCATAAATTTCCTGGTACATTCAGAATGGAATGCAGTTTCTATACGTCTATTTCATAACAATAATGTCATATATATGTTAAGTGGGAAAATTATGTAGACATCGTTAGTGTATAAATCAGTGAAACTGATGAAAAACAATTAATAACCTGATTGGTATCATCTAATTGATGGCCAGATATAAATGTCACTCTAAAGGATGATAGAACTGTTAAAAGTCAACTAATTAATGACAATTTTTTTTTAATTGATTATTAACCTACTGAACATAAATGTCATATAATTAATGGTAAAATCAATTTTTAACTATTTATAGACTTATTGAGCATATTAAATGGTCATCTACCCATACCGAAATAAAGCACACTAAAGTATACTTTTATGCTACTTTAAGTATACACTTTTTCCTACTTTTTTGAAAAAGTACCAAAAAAGTATACTTTTTTTGTACTTTTCTGGACTTAGAAATTTTTCAGAGTACTTTTTCTGTACTAAATTTGGACTCTGAAATTTCTCAGAGTACTTTTTTTGTACTTTTCTGGACTTAGAAACTTTTCAGGGTACTTTTTCTGTACTTTATTTGGACTCTGAAATTTTTCAGAGTACTTTTTTGTACTTATTCTGGACTTAGAAATTTTTCATGGTACTTTATTTGGACTCTGAAATTTTTCAGAGTACTTTTTTTGTGCTAAAATCTGACTTAGAATTTTTTGAAAGATTGTGAAAATATGGATGTACTTTTTTCCTACTTTTTTGGGACTTAGAATTTTTCAGCTAATGCCATTGTGCTTTTTTTTGTACTTATTATGGACTTAGAATATTTTCAGACATTGCGAGGGGTTATAGCATATTAATATTTTCAAAATTAAATCTGACTTTTTCAGTCGACTACAAATCTAAGACTAAAAAAATAATACCCAGGATTAACCACAACAAATATCTATCAAATAAGATACAGAAAATTATCATTTGGTAATATTAAATGTTTTTGATCTCGTTTTTTGTTTTTGTTTTTTTTTTCTTTTTTATGTTCTAAAAAATACTTTTCATACTTTGATCAGTACCACAGAAATTTATCTAAAAATAATTAAAATTCAACAATTATTATCATAAGTATTTGACTTCAATGTACTTTGTTAGTAAGGTTCACACATTTTAACGGTGATTTCTTTGTCACTTTTCGTTTGTATTTCCATATGCATCTCAGAAGTAATAAACTTCACATTGATGAATGTTACTATACGTTCATGTGACGAACGTCAAAACTTAGCTCTATAAAATTTTTGTTCCAGATCGTTCTTTGAAGTTACAGTATTTTGGCTTTAATTATAAACTCTTTAACGGAGTTTAAAACATTTCGTTTATCCAAACGTTAACCTCTACCAGATCGGGGATCACTCTACGAACACACATGTGCCCGTGCCTGTAATACGCTTTTAATTCATTCAAATGAAATTAAAATCACCTGCTCTTTGTCTGCATATCATATACTTGCTGGATATACGTGGTTTTAAGATTACATCTGATAATTGCACCCGAAATCACGTCGTGTTCTGTCAAAATATTCACCGATATACTCGTATAAACATGTGTAATACTGATATAGTCACTCGGACGCTTCTTTGTAAAACGTATATTGAAGTCAAGCGCTGTGATGATCTCGATCTCGATATGGCTTGACTGACAACAAACAGGCATGATCAAGGAACAATATTCCGGTATTTAAATCAGAATTACATCGCATTCATTGAAATGGTGAAAGTGAACACAAAAAGAAAACTTTAATTTGTCTGATATTTATTTAGCAAGATCGTACGATAATTCGGACAACGACACAATGTAGCTGTACTCTAATATGTTGTAGAATGATCTCGTAGGAGTGTTGTGTGTACAAATAAAATACTCTATTGTATACAGAAATCAAGATCAATACCAAGATCTATCATAAATATTTTAATTGATATAGTAGACGGCTTGAATAACTGCAACACCAAGATCGATCAAAAATATTTCAACTGTTTTAAACTAAATCTTGAAACCTGTCCTGTGCGTTAAGCTAACAAAGCGATCAGGATATATATGCTTAACGTCGTACCGAAAGTTAATTTCACCCGTGGTGTTAATTAATATAAGCGACAGTCGACTGTAATGGCAAATCATACCTAGCTTTATTGTTTATTGGAGTTACCTGTGTACCTCCCGTCTCACCTGTACACATATTAATTGCCCCTCTTAGACTAAGTCTTATGCCCGCGGCGTTAATTATAACAATTTATATTGTCAAGCTTGACTGCCTTTCACTACGATCAGATCACAGTTGCCTACCCTCATTTAAACAAAACATCCGGATTACATAACAGGTACTGACGAGGCTTATTTATACCTGTGTCAGATTACCATCGGTCGGTTCACCTATGACCTCGGGGCCGTGATCTCGTTTGTTTATTTCGGTTTACGGAATCTACCGAGATTTGACGAGTTCGCTTCGTGCGATCATTTTGTGCAATGTGCAAGCTTTAAATGCTGAAGTAGTAATACCAAAAGTATGAAACAATAGAGATTAAGGAAGTAGAATATAAAAAAACAAGTAATAAAAGAATGAAATCGATACAGTAGATCTCCGACAAAACTTTTTTTTTATCCCATGATGCAACAAACAGCGAGATTTTAGCGGGAAGTCTGATAGCCATGTTTGAATTTCACCGGATGTTTATCAACGGAAGAAACATAAACAAACACGATTTTGATATAGAATAGCCTAAAAACGAAATTCATTTTCTTGCCTAACTGAAGAAGATCGACTATCTGTCAGTAAGTGGCCAAAGAATATCAGCTTTCTTGTTGTTTTTGGCGACAAATGCTCATTTTGACCCGAAAATATCACAGATATCGCGACCAGGTAAGTTTACAATTTTATTATTTAAATCTATTTCGTCTTCTGCACGTTCCTACATCGTTTCACATTATATAGGTGAATAGGGGCCTACACATGTTAATATTAATACTTGATTACTTCGTGTTTCAGGGTTTTCATAATGAATTCATCACCGATTACAGTTTACACGGCCCGAGTTTAATTAACAAAGAACTGCTAGATCCACGTGTGTTTCAATCGTAAGTATTCAATTTACAGATTTATGCTACCATACGCCTGGGATTTTATAAGCATCCTGATTGATAGCACCCAAATATTGAGAACAAGAAGAATTTTATTTCTTTATTGACGAACTTCGACGTAGTTATATTGCATTTTTATTTCTGTCACGTAACGGTAAATTCGTAATATCTTAATTTTTATGACTTCGTTTTTCAATGGAATTTATTGAAATTTCACTTACATGTAAAGAATTATTTGCTTATTCATCTGATAATATTTACAGAATTTTTTGTAGTTGATTTCAAGAGATATTGCATAAAATTTCAAAAAAAATAGCAATGACATTTTTAAGTTAGAATATAAGAACGAAAGTAACGTCACATTTCGGGCAACATGTGTATATCTTTTTTAGGGAATATATGTAAAAATATCGGTAAATGAGCTAATAATTGTCTACTATAGTATATGGAATTTGAAGAAAATACATTCAAAAACGAAGTCAATAAAATCCATTGAAAATTTGTTGTATGTCATGATCATGATCAATTCACAAAAAAATGATCTCAAGAAATGATTGAATAAAAAAAATCTGTGTTTTGGAGTATTTTGATAGTTAGTTGCATAATTTAAGATGAAACAAACTGTCAGAGAATTCTGGAGTAGCTTGATTTTTATTAAAGTACTTATCCTTATAATTAAAAGTTTTATGTTGTAACTTTAAACTTGTATACCTGTGGCTAGCTTTTCTTGATAAAAAGACTTCCAAGCAGACATGCATGTAATAAATGACAGTAAAGTGATCAGGTGCATATATAAGGAAAATTATCTACATTTTTATATTGAACAAATCTTCACAATTATTCTAAGTTTTGATATACAAAATATTTTAAAATTTTCTCTTTCTTCCAACAGATTATGCAGTACATTCTGAAGTGACGGAAAGCTTGAAGATATTGCATTGTGGTCCGAATTGAGGGCAATGATTCGCATAAAGCAAGAAAGGAATGAAGAGAATCAGACATTTTATTTTTCGAATTCACACTTACTTGGATTTGACCAGTTTAAGCAAGCAACATTATGCATATACCATACTTCATTGTATTCAGTATGCATTTATGCATTGTTTTTTATTTACATCTTTTTGTTGTGTTTCCTCAAGAGGAATTATGATTCGACAATTTTTACAAATGTTATTGCCCTTTTTATTTAGAATGGTATATTTTTTTTGTCTGGATCTCCTACATACACATGATATAAAATTGTGTTTTCCTGCTTGAAAAAAATATTAGAATAATTTATCAAAAGTTATTGCCCTTATACATAGATGTCCATCTGTAAATCCTTAACCTCACCCTTAAACAAATTTCGAGCTTATTAGATCCAGACTTTGCTATGGCATGAAATTATACTCAGTGGAATTGTGATTGGATAACTAATCTTGTATTTCAATGTTTGTTTTCACTTGATACAATTGTGCATTTCTCTTAGGAATGGGACTGATGTATGTATTGTTTAAGCATGCAGTATTCTCATTTAAGCTTATCTCCTATATTTTCAGAACTAATTTCCTACACCATTAAATTAAGTCCCTTTTTTGGTAATTTTTTCCTTCTTTTTCAGTACTTTTTTTATACTTTTTCAGTACAAATTTCCTACTTTTTTAGTACTATTTTCCTACTTTTCTAGTACTTTTTTCCTACTTTTCCACTACTTTTTCAGTACTAATTTCCTACCTTATTGGTACTTTTTTCCTACTTTTTCAGTCCTAATTTCCTTCTTTTCAATACCATTTTCCTACTTTTTTGATACTTTTTCAGTACAGATTTCCTACTTTTTTAGTACTATTTTCCTACTTTTCTAGTACTTTTTTCCTACTTTTCCACTACTTTTCCACTACTTTTTCAGTACTAATTTCCTACCTTATTGGTACTTTTTTCCTACTTTTTCAGTACTAATTTCCTGCTTTTTCTGTACCATTTTCATACTTTTTTTGTACTTTTGTACTTTTTTTGTACTTTATGGACTTCCCTGTAAAAGTACTAAAAAAGTATAAAAGCACAAAAAAAGTACACCATCAATTTGGCCCTGTGCACTTTATACTATTATTGTACTTTTAATGTACTTTTTCTGTACTATATTTGTGCTTTTTCTGTACTTAATGAAAACAATAAAATGTACTAAAGGTATACTTTTGTTAGACTTTTTTTGTACTTTAGTACTTTTTTTGACTCAATTTGGAACCGTGTTGGAATATCGGTTCCAAATTGAGTCAAAAAAAGCATACTTTTTCTATGCTTTTTTAGTACTTTTTTCCCATACTTTTTTTGTACTTTATTTCGGTGTGGGTAATTAATGATAAAATCAGTTTTCAATTATTTATAAACTTATTGAACATTAATGGTCATAAAATTAATGGTAAAATTGATTTTTAATTATTTATAGACTTACTGAGCATTAATGGTCATATAATTAATGGTAAAATCAGTTTTTAATTATTTTAAAACTTATTGAACATATTAAAAGGTCATATAATTAATGGTAAAATCAATTTTTAATTATTTATAAACCTACTGAACATAAATGGTCAAATAATTAATGGTAAAATTAATTTCCAATTATCTATAAACATATTGAACATATTAAATGGTTATCGAATTAATGGTAAAATTAATGTTTAATTGATCATAAACTAATTAATGGTAAAATCATTTTTTGATTATTATAAACCTATTGAACATAATGAAGTAAACAAATTAATCGTTAAATTAACGTCAGTCTTAATGAGTGATAAAACTGGTTATTCACATCATTAAAGTTATCATATTAATGATAAAATTAACATCATTTTCAATGGTTGATAAAACTTTTGCACATTATTGAATTAATATTCATGGTCTTTATAAATTGTTTTGTAGACATAAATTCCATACTGCTATCTGACATCAACACACTTCAATAATTCTGTATGACATAATGATTTGAATTTAATGTTCCGATCATAAGATATACTCATGAATGAAATCAGCATTCTATATGGACTGAATGAATAATTCATACCTAGTCGAGCGTGTTTACAATACATAAACATATACAGTTAGTGCATAAGTGGAATTTTCATGAGAAACCAAGTTGCTTATTTGTTTTTTGGATTTTACAGTTTCCCAATATATAAAATCACGGAGTCCACGAATTATAGTGTAATCATACTGAAATACTATATATTATTATAAAATCACAGGGTTCGCGAATTATAGTGTAACCATACTGAAATACTATATATTATTATAAAATCACGGGTCCGCGAAATATAGTGTAATCACAATGAAATACTATATATTATTATAAAATCACGGGGTCCGCGAAATATAGTGTAATCACAATGAAATACTGTATATTATTATAAAATCACGGGGTCCGCGAAATATAGTGTAATCACAATGGAATACTATATATTATTATAAAATCACGGGGTCCGCGAAATCTAGTGTAATCACAATGAAATACTATATATTATTATAAAATCATGGTGATATCTATATTTTGATATTCTAATTATAAAGATAGCTTAAAATCTTAAAATCATCAAATTTTTCATCAATGTCAAATCCAATCCATCCTTCAGAATTTCCAATATAAACAAGCACAAGTTTCTCCTTCGATTTTTCTGGAGATGATAATGAAAATCCTGATTGCCCTAAGCTATAAAAACTTCATCTATCATTATTATGAATTTGTCTGGAAACCTGATCTTTTAATTTAAACAAGAGGCCCATGGGCCTTAACGGTCATCTGACTCTAAAGACCCTTGTAATATTGTAGTATACATACTCAGTAGCAAGTATAATAGCACTGTTGGCCATCTTGGATTTTGGGACCGACCAGAAATATAACAACACTTGGTCAGGACCATCTCAGGATCATTTCAGGTAAGTTAGAGCTGAATCACACTGGTAAAACTTGAGAAGAAATTTGAAATGTGGAAAGATTCCGGGCAGATGACCTAATAAATATACATTCATACTCCTACAAAATGTTTTAATTTTGGCATGGCAGCTACTGGTTTGTCATTGGGTCTATACTTACAATATTTTTTTTTCAAAAATTGCTGTTTTAAATATACGCTTATCAGAAGATCGCAATTTGTTGTTTTTCTTATTCCGTTTCCCACACTAATGATGAAGTTTGTTGTATACAGTAAATATCCTTGTTTTGTTTACATTTCTATACTGTGGCTGACAGGGTATTTTAGTACAATAGCGCCACTCAGGTGTGAATTTTGATGGACAATATTTGAATGAGTGTACTAAAGTAACCCGTATCGGGTAAAACTCCGGGCGTGGAACCGTTTCTAGCTGTAACATGCCAAAATCACCCTAGTCAAATAAACCTAGGCCTTTATTTTCACCAAAACATCAGAAATTTACGTTTAAATCATTTTTTACCGACGGTCCATTTATGATTAGACAATACACAGTATACTTTATGGTCGATTTTCTTTACACTGTTGCTTAGCAACGATGACATAACTTATTAAAATCTTACGCTTTAGAAATTAGAAACCTTCTCAATTTCTGCCAGGGCTTCATTTCATTTTTTTTTTCTATTTTTTCATTTATCATCTATTTATTCATTTATCAATTTAAAAAAAAAATGCCATACAGATTCTAACATTGATGAACATTTGAAACTAAATGTACAGGCTTTTAAGATTTAATTATCCCAGAGGCCTGACAGGGAAACTTAAAAGTAGGTTGTGCATATAAAATATTGTAGGATGATGAATAGCATTTGGAGGCTTTTTATATCAAAGAAAATTTTCAACCATCAAAGTACATTATAATCAATTAAAAAATTATTTCAAAAATAAATTTTCCAGGGTTAATAAAAGTCAATATTTAAAAAATTTTGTTAGTTAAATTAGAATTTTTAGACTAAATATTTTCTTTAAACAGGGAAATTTCAAATCCTAGGTTAGGGGCCGCAGTGGCCGAGTGGTTAAGGTGTCCCGACATTTTATCACTAGCCCTCCACCTCTGGGTTGCGAGTTCGAAACCTACGTGGGGCAATGTCTGGTATTGACCATAGGCCGGTGGTTTTTCTACGGATACTCCGGCTTTCCTCCACCTCCAAAACCTGGCACATCCTTAAATGACCCAGGCTGTTAATAGGACGTTAAACAAAAACAAACAAGTACTAGGTTTATTTTGTCTATGCCTATTTCAATATCTGTTGTTATCTAACACTGATAAAATACCAGCCCAATTATCCTTCCACCTCAACCAGAGAGAATTAATTTCTCTTCTGCTTCAGCTTTAGTTCATTATTTTTAAAGCCATGGGTCCTTATGTGACCCCTACTGGAAACATGACCTTAAATAAGGGTCAAATCAAGGTCACACCTTGAACACCTTCAGAGTTATGGCCCCTGTTTATTCAAGGTTTTTACAGGTAACCAGGAAACTCCAAAGCACCTTTAAGGGAACAATGTTTACTTTTGTACTGAAATATATTATCCAAGAGCGTAAAATTACCTCTCTTTCTGACAAATCTATAACAACTTACTTTAAATCAGAGTATTGAGTTAATGATCACTCGAGAAATGACATACGATCCTTAAAACCACACCTATACAAGTCCTCACAAATATTCATGTCAATGCATTTTATCATCGGGCAAATATTTCTCGACAGATCAAACAAGTTTATATCTATTTCAAACCACATCAAAGAAAATATCTTATTTCAAATTTTCTGATTCTGACTAAACGATATTACATTTCAGGAAATGCGTGTGGACGGAGAATTAAACAACCATCACATAGTATGATATCAACTTGTACTTGCCACGAATTGCAAAGAAAAGTACAAATTTTCATCCTAATTTTATATTATTTTTGGCTTGATTGAAGATTAATATAAATTGGTGTCCATCTAAATTTTCAATTAATTGATAAATAGCAGTTATAATTTAATACCCATCAATTAAAATATCAAAAATTAATTGATTAAAATAGCGGTTAAAATCTTAAATACCCATCAATTAAAATATCAATTGATTAACATCAGCTATAATTTAATTCACATAAATGAAAATATCAATTAATTTATTAACATCAGTCATAATTTAATACACATCAATTAAAATATCAACTAATTGATTAAATAGCAATTATAATTTAATTAATTAAATCAATCAAAATATACTTAACTGATTTTTTTAACGAAAGACATAATTTGTAGAAAGAATTGTCACAATTATCAAAAAAGTAATATATTTTGTCCTATTTCACAATTAAAACAGGTTGTTTAATTTTCCCCTGCTGAAGGGTAAATAAAAAAAATCAACTATATAATTATAATCCTGATTTTGAAGAAATATTGCTGTTTTGTAGTTAATGCAGCATAATTAACTATCATGCTGTATCAAATCTGTGGTTGAAAAAACATCCCAAAGATATTAACAGATTGTTAAAATGAAGTGATACATTCGTTTGATATCCCACCGTTCCTTCTTTAGATGCTACACCTCTGATAATGAGTAATCACAACCAATTCAAAATAAGAATAGGTCGTTATAAATTTTTATACATGATACCACAAACTGCCTCTAACATTATCGTACAAATTTAAAGTAGAAATTAATCATTAAAATTTAAGGTAGAACTTTATTGTTAAAATTTAAAGTATAAAAGTAATTAATAGCACCACGAGGAAATTCAATTGAGCTGAAACATTTGTATAAAGTGTTCTGTTTTTAATAAACACTCATTATCACAAGTATCTTATTAACTTTACAATCTGTTAGTGTTTAGATATGTCTCCACGTCATTGGTGCCATTTTCTGTATTTTCGTGAGTAACAGTGTATGCTGTTAGGGAATGGTAGCATATCTTAAAGAGCAATATTTTCCATCCGATGACCATACAGATGTTCACAACACCTGTCAGGTCTCAGGAACCTGTTTCATTGACCTGATTACAGGCAGACATCAAAGAAAGGATTACTATAGGGTTGAAACCCAAAATGTCAGGCAGGAGTTCTCCGCCGTCTGAGACAAATAATTGGGCATTAAAATCATTTCTGTTGAGAAACGATGGCAAATAGTAGACTAAAGTAGATAACCAAGTGATAAATATTATCAAAATATACAAAACATTTTTTCTGGTAATAAGCCCATGTCTGGTAATAAGCCCATGTCTGGTAATAAGCCAATGTCTGGTAATAAGCCCATGTCTGGTAATAAGCCCATGTCTGGTAATAAGCCCATGTCTGGTAATAACCCCATGTCTGGTAATAAGCCCATGTCTGGTAATAAGCCCATGTCTGGTCATAAGCCCATGTCTGGTAATAAGCCCATGTCTGGTAATAACTCCATGTCTGGTAATAAACCCATGTCTGGTAATAAGCCCATGTCTGGTAATAAACCCATGTCTGGTTATCAACCAACCCTATGTCTACTGCAGCTCATAAATAAAATTCACAAATACAATTTCTTTGTCCTGCAATAAACCCGCCCTCTACTACGAGTTCATGTTTATCCCCTGGACTTATTACAGGATAAATACGGTACCAAATCTAGTTTAACCGCTCGATAACCAAGTCTTCTCTGTTTTGTTCTGCTGATTCCATTTTTGAAACTAAATGTACAGGCTTTTAAGTGTAAGTATCCCAGATGGCCTGAAAGGGAAACTTAAAAGTAGGTTGTGCAGATAAAATATTGTAGAGTGATGAATAGCAATTGGAGAGCTTTTATTAAAGAAAATTTTCAACCTCAAAGTACATTATAATCAATTAAAAAATTATTTCAAAAAATAAATTTTCCATGGTTAATAAAAGTCAATATTTAAAAAATTTTGTAGTTTAAATTAGAATTTTTAGAATCTAAATATTTCTTTAAAAAAGGGAGGGAAGATTTCAAAATCCTTAGGTATAGGGGCCGCAAGTGCCGAGTGGTTAAGGTGTCCGACTTTTATCACTAGCCCTCCACCTATGGGTTGCGACCGTTCTGAAACCTTACGTGGGCATGTCTGTATTGACATAGGCCGGTGGTTGTTCTACGGATACTCCGGCTTTCCTCCACCTCCAAAAACCTGGCACATCCTTAAATGACCCAGGCTGTAATAGGACGGTTCAAACAAAAACAAACACAGTGACTAGGTTTATTTTGTCTATGCTATTTCAAGATCTGTGTTATCAACACTGATTATAATACCAGCCCAATTATCCTTCCACCAAACCAGAGAAATTAATTTCTCTTCGCGTCCGCTTTTAGTTCAGTATTTTTTACGCCAGGTCACTTATGTGACCCTACTGGAAACCGACCTAAATAAGGGAAATCAAGGTCACACCTTGAAACACCTCAGAGTTATGGCCCCTGTTTATTTCAAGGTTTTTACCAGGTAACCAGCGAAACTCCAAAGCACCTTTAAGGAACAATGTTTACTTTTGACTGAATATATTATCCAAGAGCGTAAAACTTACCTCTCTTTCTGACACATCTATAACAACTTACTCTAAATCAGAGTAGTATTGAGCGTATGATAACTCGAGAAAAAGACATACGATCCTTAAAAAAAACCACCACATATACAACGTCCTCACAAATATTCATGTCAATGCATTTATCATCGGGCACAATATTTCTCGACAGATTCAAAACAAAGTTTAATCTATTTCAAACCACATCCAAAGACAAATATCTTATTGTCAAATTTTTGGGATTCTGCAACTAAACGATATGACATTTCAGGAAACCCGGACAATCGCGGGTGCACCGCGAGAGAATTAAACAACCATCACTAGTATGATAGTCAACTTGTAGCTTGCCGAATTGCAAAAAGAAAAGTACAAATTTTTCAGTGCCTAATTTTATGATTATTTTTTGGCTTGATTGAAGATTTCATTATTAAATTGGGTCCATTCTAAATTTTCAATTATGATAAATAGCAGTTATAATTTAATACCCACAATTAAAAATATCAAAATTAATTGATTTAAAAGAGACGGTATAACATCTTAACTACCCATCAATTAAAATATCAATGATTAAACATAGCTATAATTTAATTCACATAAATTGACAATATCAATTATTTATAACCTCAGCTCATAATTTAATACACCAATATTAAATATCAAAATGATTAAATGCAATTATAATTTAATTAATTTAAATCAATCAATTTACCTTAAATGATGTGTTAACGCCAACCGCACATTAATTTGTAGAAAGAATTGTCACAATATCAAAAAAGTAATGATATTTTGTCTATTTAACAATTAACACAGGTTGTTTAATTTTCCCCTGACTGAAGGGTAAATAAAAAAAATCAACATATATAATTATATCCTGATTTTGAAGAAATATTGCTGGTTTGAGTTTTAATGCAGCATAATTAACTATCATGCTGTATCAAATCTGTGGTTTGAAAAAACATCCCAAAGATATGAACGATGTTAAAATGAAGTGATACATTGTTTGATATCCCACGTTCCTATTAAGATTGCTACACCTCTGATAATGGTAATCAAAACCAATCAAAATAAGAATAGGTCGTTTTATAAATTTTTATACATGATACACAACACTGCTCTAACATTATCGTACAAAATTTAAGTAGAAAATAATCATTAAAATTAAGGTAGAACGTTATGGTTAAAATTTAAAGATAAAGTAATTAAAGCACACGAGGCATTCAATTGAGCTGAAACAGTGGTATAAAGTGTTCTGTTTTAATAAAACACTCCTTATCACAAGTATTTATTAATTTTACAATTGTAGTGTTTTCGATATGTATCCACGTCATTGGCGTGCCATTTCTGTATTTTCGTGATACAGTGTATGCTGTTGAGGGAATGGATAGCATATCTAAAGAGCAATTATTTTCGATCCGATGAGGCCATACAAGATGTTCACAACACCTGTCAGGTCTCAGGAACCTGGTTCATTGCCTGATACAGGCAGACATCAAAGAGGATTAATATAGGTTGAAACCCAAAATGTCATGGCAGGCAGTCTCCGTCCGTCTGAGACAAAATAATTGGCAATTTAAAATCATTTCTGTTGAGAACGCTGGCAAGAAATAGTAGATTTAACGTAGATAATTTTGCAAGTGGTATAAATAGTATCAAATAATATACAAAACATTTTTTCTGGTAATAAGCCCATGGCTGCGTATAAGCCCAGTCTCGGTGTAATAAGCACAATGTCTGGTAGGTAATAAGCCCATGTGGTCATAGCCCAGTCTGGTAATAAGCCCATGTCTGGGTAATAACCCATGTTCTGGTAATAAGACCATGTCGGTAATAAGACCATGTCTGGTCATGTTAAAAAAAGGGCACATGTCTGTAATAAGCCATGTCTGGTAATACCTCATGTCTGGTAATAAAACCCATGGTATGGTATAAGACCATGTCTAGGTAATAAACCCAGGTCTGAGTTATTCTAACCACCCTATTCTAACTGCCAGCTCCTAATAAAATTCACAATACAATTTCTTTGCTCCTGCCAATAAATAAACCCGCCCTATTACTACGAGTTCATTTTATACCCTGGACTTATTACCGGATAAAGATAAATACGGTACCACATCTAGTTAACGCACGATAACCAAGTTCTCTGTTTTGTTATTGCTGGATTCACTTTTTTTCCTTTGAAGAAATTTGTTTTACATTCTCCGCTTCTTTTACACCACTCGAAATACCAAATCTAGAATATGATATCATTTCTATAGAAAGTATAATAAGTATCTGTCAGTTTAATTTGTATTGAAGTTTGTACCGGAGTGGACGTAAGTCATTGGATACGTCCAGGGGTGCGAAGGGTGACGATACACTATATTGCGCTTGTGAATACACAAGGTTGTCCGAGGTATGATGCATTGACGAAATATATCACCACATCAACGCTAATATGCACCACATGCTTATGAGAGTACTGACAACGAATTATATGCTATGTTTGACAAAGCCCACCCAAGCTACTAAACCTACAGTAAGACTGTTAACAACAGTATCTGTCACAGATAAGGTCATGATCTCGGCGTCCATTTACTTTAAATTTCTTTATTTGTCCTTCACAGAGAAAGAAAGGATATGGAAAGCCACAAACTTTTTAAGTGATTAATCTCCCTTCTGCCATTTATATTTTAATTGGAATAATCAAATTAGATTGAAGTCTTATTCAAAAATTTTCACCTTAATGAACAAATGGCCACTTCGACAATTTTACCTCCATTTCAAGAGTTTTACACTTAAGCTTGGTACACATATACCCTTAATGAAAAGTAGACGACCACAAGCTTCCCAGTCTCTGAGTACTTTTTGAGTCTAGATAAAATTGATTTTTCCATATCAATAACCATATATACCCTGTCGCTTTAGTCACTAAATATAGGTTTACGTTGGAAGTAGGGGGGCTCTTCACTGAATCCTTTATAAAGTTATTTTCGGTTTCTGATATTGTCAACATTATGCCAGGGGGGCTTATTTGGGAGCAGAGGACTAATTAGAGACGCAGGCTTACTTGCATCGGGTTCCCTTATCCGTCTGTCTGCACACTAAAATATTGCACGGGGGCTTTGTATGCAGAGTTTTGGGAATGTTGGCTTCTTTGTGATGAGGGGTTATTGTGGCGTGAGGGGTATTTGTGAGTCGAGGGGTTATTTGTGAGTGAGGGGTATTCTGGGTGCAGGAGGTTATTTGTGAGTGAGGGATTATTGTGAGTGGAGGGAGTTATTTTGGTGAGGAGTATTGCTGGGTGAGCGCGGTTATTTGGTGGGTTATTGGCAGTGAGGGGTTATATTTAGGGTGCGGGGTTAATTGACCTCTGACAGCGTTTTGTGAATGAGAGCTTTTTTTTTTTATGATGTAATGGTGAAAAAAAACAGCTTTTTTGTGAGTTCGGTTTATTTGTGAGTAAGAGCTATTGTGAGTTACAGCTTTTATGGAGTCAGGGTTCTTTACAGTATTTGTTATGTGGATGAGAGACAAAAATGTACTGAGTAAACTGTGTATTACTCAAGATACCACATCAACGCACCCACAGATACAGCGCAGGATTGAAATAATCTCAGTCCCAACAACACATCTTGTAAAACATTCATTGAGTGAGGTTAAGCATGTGAGATGGACATAACATTTTAAACGGATACAATATTTCGTAAGCCTGTAAAACTGTCAGGACAGATATGATTTTCAACACAAATTAAAAGACATAACTTCAGCATGTTTAAGCTGAAACAAGGAAGCTTACGATGGAAAAATACTTAAAAAATTAAAACGGAAAATATAGGGCACATAATGGATATTTCTTTAGATGGTCGCGTATCACACTAAACAATCCGAGCCAAGCTCAAATATAAATGGGTTTCATGAGGCTATTGTAAAGTTTGTAAACAATGCAAGTTTAAAAAAAGGCGTGGGGTAAGGACATTAATACAGGGACATTTTTAAGACAATCAGAGGACGATGGACAATTCGCGATTGACCACAGACAAATCCAGGATGGACCACTGACCATCGAGTGGAGACACAGGACAATCAGACGGACCATGGACAATCTAGACGGACCCGGACAATCTAAGACGGACCACGCGACCAAGCCAGCCGGGGACACGGTACGACAATCCAGACGGACACGGAAAATACCAGACGGAACACGGACAATCAGATGGCCCACAGACAATACTGATGGACCACTGACCAATTCCAGACGGACCAGGACATCCAGATGGCCACAGACAACCCAGACAGACCACGGGACAATCCAGAGGACCACAGACAATCAAGACTGACCCGGACAATCCAAACGGCCATGAAAAAACAATCCAGACAGGACCATGGACAATTCTGATGAGACCTGGACATCCAGACGGACCAGGACAATCATGGGACACAGACATTCAAGATGGACCACAGATAATCCAGACGTACCACGGACAATCTAGCAGACCACGACAATCCAGGAGGACCAGGACATCGACGGACCACCAGACAACTCCAGATGCGACCAACAGGGACACTCCTGATGGACCACGGACAATACAGACGGACATGGACAATCCACGACAGTATGGACCACAAGACAATCCAGACAGACCACGGACAATCTAGATGGACCAAGACAATCACGAAGGACAACGGACAATCCAAACGGGATCATGGACAATCCAGACGAACCACTGAAATCCAGACGGACAACAGACAAACCTGACGACCAGGACAACTCTCCGACGGACCACGGCACAATACCAGCCACGCGACCATGGACAATCCAGGAAGGGACCATGGACAACTTCCAGACGGACCTGGACAATCCGCATGACTGGACAAATCCAGACAGGCAACCCCCACCCACGGACAATCCTGCCCGTGGACCACCACGACAATCAAGCAGGGACCACAGATAATCCAGAACGGACCACGGGACATCTAGACAACCACCGGACAATTCCAGACGGACCATGGACAATCCAGCGGACATGCAACAATCCAGAACAGACCATGGACAAGCCTGATGGACCATGGACAATCCAGACGGACACAAGGACATCCTGGTGGACCACAGTAATCCAGACGGACCACAGACATCTAGACGGACCAGGACAAACTATATTGATAACAGACCATCCAGAGGACCACCAGACAATCGTATTGAAGATTGATTTGATGGTGAGAAAATTCCTGTATATACGATAGCAGCCCACTTTATATTAAACCAGGTGAAGACCTTACCTGAATATTGAATGACTCCAAACCTCTGTACACCTCAGACTCTTTATCACCATAGTGGACGAAGAATATCGATCATTGTCACACTTACATCACACAAAAACATGGGCTCCCTGACAAACCATGCTTATAAGAAGTCCAAACTTTCGCCTTCCTCAAAAGGGGATGATCGAGAGAGAAACCTCACTCGTTTTTAGAGTTACGCCCTCCCTTCTTTGATAAATTCCATGATCGGGTGATATAATTCATTCAAAAACCATCCCTTTTCTCGTTTTCATTCAGAGAAGTCTTGTTCGGGACTCTTTAAAATCAATCTTTTTGTCTTTTAGGTGTGGACAGAGGTGTATCCGATAAATTTGTTTTGGTTAAAATTTCTAAAGTAGAAATTTCATCGCCACTGTCTTCTCGCAATTACGTCATCCAGAGAAGCAAAGCATTGACGGCATCACTATTGGTAATGTATGTTCTTTAATCCACTGGCGGAGACGAACAATACGGAGAACGAGGTGTAAAATATACAATCCCATTCTCTAACGGGTTTTCGGGAGTACAATACGTTTCCCGGAGAAGCCGGACATCCGCTATCCGGGGATGCATTTCGCCGCAGGTTTTTGTGCTTGAAGATTTAGAAAAGGGACTCTTTCTCCTTGGCCAGGAGGAATCCGTAATCCAATTAACGGTTTATATCTATTGATGGGTGAGGTCGGCGGCTTCCTCCACAGGAGGACCTGGCACTTCTCAACATCACCTTTCCGAGGTCAATTCCGAATCTCCGACGCAGAGTGTGGATGGTGAGGAAGTTCCCTTGGACGACTTCTGTTAAACACCGACATAATGGAGTCGATGTTGACGAGTCAATTGTTTGCCAATATTTGGCCTCTTTGTTTTCTTCGCCATCTTGACCGTTAAAAAGTACGATTCAACCGCACATTGGTGATACGTGATGGCGGCTCCATCTGGGGCCATCTAGGAAGTAATATTATCACTATACCACTGTATTAAACTTTTTTAAGTATTTTATTACGAAGAATTTCCAAATAAAACAAGATTGATAGAAGTCCGTATGTTAAACTAGTACGATGTTTCCTTGAAATACCTAGTGGCCATAGTTTGTATGAACTTGGGGAGAAACAGCCACGCTTCTCTGCCCCCCATTTATAAAACTCCATACAAATTCACGTGACAGATACCAGACTAATTATGACCGCCAGTTCAGAATCAACAGCGTGGTTCCGAGACGTAGACGAGTAACAGACGCCGTTCTAATTAAAACGCCTTACCATGGTGTCACGCCGTCACCATCAAATTAGATCTATAAACACACCCCTGTAAGATAAATCCAGGTACACAAAATGTCATCTGAATGGCGTTCAGATCGCTGCCTGCTACCAAATGTTTCAGTTTCCATAAGGAACCTGAAACAGTGTTTTTTATTCTTGTGAATTTCCCTTTGCAGACTGGCTTACCAGTATATGTACACAGTGGTTGATTAGACAGTTTTCAACAATTGTGTGACAGGCTCTTTAAAATCCCTGTTGGACCTCAAGTCCAGGTTCTGAAAAATGAGTTCATTTAAAAATTACTTCGCTTCTATCCAAATGGTGTGTGTTTGTATATCCGACCTGTCGATTAGTAGACCCTGCCGTAAGGCCCCGCAAATGGCGTTATACTTCCAGTCGCAATTATCCAAAATCATGTATTTGTTGACTTTGGCACCAACAAATACAAGCTAGATCCCTGTGTCAACAACTGACCGTCTGGCATTGGATTAAATATTAAACAGATTTCAGTTCAGAGTTTTATTAAACTCCTTATATTTGGATATGGATGTGAAACTTGATTCCTGTACACCACCGATCTGAAGTGTATAATCAGACTCGTTTACTGTCAAATCAATTTGATATAACTACTCTAACATGTCTGTATACGATTAAACAGTAACTTTCCATCTGTAGGTTTTTTGTTAAATATGACTACTGTTTGTTAACAAAAAATATGGCTTCAATTAAGCACCAAGTATTTTTTTTTTTTAAATATTGCTTTCAAATTCATGCAACTGAACTCCAACTTGAGACCATACCAAACCTAGTGGAAATATCAGCTTAACGCTAGTACATAGTAAAGTACACTTTTAAAAGAAACTTTGCAGCGTTGTTGAAAGCTTTCAAATGTGAAACAAGGTGTGGATACAGCGTCTGGCCCTTTTGTCGCCGTCGACAAAGGACAGGAAAAAGTAGCTTGTTGCACGATTTATAGATCTATTGATTATGGCAGGTTTAGTGTGTTTCCGGCGGTAAGTCTGTGTTTGACGTGAGATGTTGAACAAGATGTACAGTAATGTTATGTAGTTTGATTGTATTTAGTCTATCTGCGGCATCAACCAATCAACAATTTTCTTTTCAAAAATGATCTGATAAATCCTAACAACTTTGTAACTCATTCTTTAAAACAACTTTAACTCAAACTAGTTTGTTTACTCCAGCATCTCATTCTTAGAGAAAAGTGGATCCTGCATTAAAATTTTTATCCACGCACAATATTTTTCCACACAAATGACAAGAGATCTGCCACTATAAAAATTGCTGTTTCTATTTTCAGAAGGATGTATTACTATATTTTAAAGCATGATTTTTCAGATAGTTGTTGCCGAAAACCTTTTATCTAGCACAATATTCATGAATAATCCCCTCGACGTGGTAGCGTTGAATCCTTTGAATCAAACGTTCAGATGAAAGTTTCTAAAAAAACAACCGTTTGAAAGGAAGTTACAGCTGATTAAGTTTGTATTCATTAAATCTCGAAAAATTGGAGTGGTAGTGGTATCCAAAAATGATATTCTGTTTAAATTGAACTAACTAAATTCTGCATCCATAAATCTCATCAAAACACAGTTTATTCAGGATCCTTTACAATGAACAGTGGCTGAGATTTCAATACTCCTCACCTAATACAACAATATCTCTGGATATTTTGGCAGCGATTATTACGAAGGCGAGGCCAGGAATTTAAATATGCAGGAGAGCGATTTCCATCAAATCTCGGTTGTAAGACGCAGAGCGGTTAATGATCCCAAAAACTGGGGTGATATACCTCCCTAACGAATAAAATTGAAAGTTAACCAAGTGGAAATTTTTCCACAAACCGTGACGTGATTGTACTTTCTATGTCCTGAGGATCTAATTGCTGTATATATGGATATAGCTGTGGTGTTGCTGACGCTCACTTCCGAAAGTTACAAAAATAACAATAGCCCACAAACAAACATCGAGTGACCTGCATTGACGATGAGTTCATGCACCAAAAATGTATGTGTTGTTACCTTAGGAGGTGTCTATAAGGTTTTAAGTTCCTGGTACCGGGCCCAATTTCCTATACGACCAGCGATCATCACGCTGAGCATTCGGAATCATACCAAATATGGGCAACACTATATAGTTTAATGTCACTCATATCGTAAAGAGGATCCGAAACAAAAGATACAGAGAGGGGAGATCACCAGAATGACGAATGAAATGATGCAACACTTTAATCCCAAAATATCACACGGAAAGTCCACAAGTAGTATTATATCAAAATAATCTAATTTTAACTCCTCTCGCCCAAAATGTGTCCGATTTAGAGTTGTTACACTGCATCTATATCTTGATTCAGATATGTGAAGCAGGTGTTATGAAACCAAGGAGCTATATCTCAATAAAAGACAGTCGAGTTGCTGACAATTGCGGCATGGAGGAGACATAGTTGGTATGCGGCAGAGTGTGAACTCCCCGTTCTGGTCCATTAGTCTCCTGTGGGTCCAGTGCTCGCTTCGGGTATTGAAATCGACTGTTTGTAGACTGGTGTCTAAAACCGTCATTAGTCGGATGGACGACCAGTGGGATAAGTACACAACGGAGCAGGTTCCAGTGGTAACGCCCAATCGATGAATCTCCCGATGTTAAAATCATAATCAAAGAATGGAAGAAAAAAAAATCTTTTCAGATCATTTTATTTAATTTGTTCAAGACAGAACAGGACTTAATCCTTTCTTGCCTATATAGAATTGTAGGTAGAACACAATTGGCTGTATTTTGTTCAATACCTTTTGATATACAAACTTTACGTAGAGATAATAACACCTGCTAATCCCTTACACTTCACCTCGGGTAGACATGTCACGCTTAGCAACTTTCACATGCCTACGGTAAAAAACTGTCGCGGAGCAGCACCAGTATTTCTGGTGGCCCTAGTGATCCATCTCCCACGGGGCAATGTTACATCAAACATCCCCCCGCTGCCCACCAAAACAATAACCACAGATGGTCCTTAAAACATAGACAAGAGTTCTGTGGAATCAGATCAGGACCTGAGTACGCCCCCCCAAACCAAAAAGACGGTTTACTTGTATAGTGTTTTCACTGACCACCTTGACTCCAGCTTAGCATTGGACATATGGTCAATATTATGTAAACAGCTGATACCATCCAGAGGTTAAGGCCCTAAATTGGGGTGGGAGTGACCAGGTGTGGCGGATACGTAGTAATAAGCTATATTATGACCCTGGTTCGTCTCGGGGTCACCCACAGGTTCACTGAATCATATTTCTACACACAAGCTTTAATTTACATACACCATGACCCAATGTACCTTATACCAATTCTTAAAAATCTCTTAAAAATCTCTAATACTTTCCAAAACCAAGTAACTTCTGATCGGTGTTTCTTTCAAAGAACTTGATATACTTTTGAGATACATAGTTTTCTCTAGAAGGTTTAATTTTTATCTTGCACAGCCAGTGGATAGCTACCATGCATGATTGTATGAGAAACATCAACAATTTTTTCCTGAAAAAATGGGTAAATGAGTAAAGAAAACAACAGAAAATAGAAAGAAAGAGAAAATAAATGTTTATCAATTAATCTGATACTTAGTATCAAATAATTAACATTCACTCGCATAGTGAAGTTCTATTAACGAGGTTGTAAGAAAGTGATGTAAGAGGTAACAAATCCATATTTCCATGCAGCGGGTCACAGATTC
Source organism: Pecten maximus (assembly GCF_902652985.1). Classification (NCBI taxonomy): domain Eukaryota; kingdom Metazoa; phylum Mollusca; class Bivalvia; order Pectinida; family Pectinidae; genus Pecten; species Pecten maximus. The sequence goes on from NW_022980569.1 coordinate 26,127, forward strand.
CAATAGTTCCAGTAGGGGTCCCAGATTCCAATAATTGTAGAGGTCCAGATTCCAATATTTCCAGTGTATGAGGGTCACAGATCAATATTTCCATGTAGGGGTCATAGGTTTCAATATTTCCATGTTAGGGGTCACAGCTTCCAATAATGTAGAGGTCAACAGATTCAATAATTGCATGTTAGAGTCATAGATTTCAATATTTCCATGTAGGGGTCCCAGATTCCAATAATTGTAGAGGTCACAGATTCCAATATTTCCATGTAGAGGTCACAGATTCCAATAATTGTAGAGGTCACATATTCCAACAATTTAAGGGTCATATATTCCAATATTTCCTGGTAAGAGGTCACATATTCCAATATTTCCTTGTAGAGGTCACATATTCCAATAATTGTAGAGGTCATATATTTCCATAATTCCTGTAGAGGCAGATATTCCAATGAATGCCATGTAGAGGTAACATATTCCAAATTTCCCTTGTAGAGGTCACAGATTCGAACATTTCATTGTGGAGGTCACAGCTTTCCAATATTTCTATGTAGAGTGGTACATTCAATAAATGCCATGTAGGAGGTCACATATTAGAAAATTGCCTTGTAGAGTCACTATTCGAACAGTTCATTGTAGAGGTCACAGATTCTAATATTTCCATGTAGAGGGTCACAGATTTCCAACCCATTGCCATGTAGCGGTTCACCAGATTCCAATATTTCCATGTAGAGGTCACCAGATTCTAATTTTTCCAGGTAGAGACACAGTTTCCACTACATATTCCAATAATTCATGTAGAGGTCAAGATTCCATAACTGTAGAGGTCAAATATATTCCTATAAGTCCTTGTAGAGGCACATATTCCAACAATTTAAGAGGTTACATATTCAATAATTGTAGAGGTCCAGATTCCAATTATTTCCATGTAGAGGTCATATATTCCATAATTCATGTAGAAGGTCACACATTCCCAATTAATTTCTATGTAGGGTCACATATTTTCAACATTTCCTTGTAGAGGTCACAGATTCCAATATTTCCATTTTGAAGAGTACAGATCCTCATAAATTCCCATACAAAGCTGCAGATTTTAAAACAATTACTTTAAAACTTAGATACATTAGCTTACTGAAAAAGATTGTTAAGTAATTCACACTTAATATTGATAAACTAGTCATCAAAATATCTTAAAGCGAATTGTCTCACCTGAAAACCACTCTACCTCAAATTTGTTAGAGTAGAATGTTTTTAAATGACTTTCTTGATGATATTAAAATAAGATACCTTATAAAAATTCGTCACATCACTGTCCAGATTCAGTAAATTTTGTCCCGTATTCAATCATTCAACCATAACAGATTTAACAAAAACACTAAAACCGAATTCCATTATGTTATCAAAGCTCTAAAAGTGGAATATCCGATGCATGCCCATAATAAATGAAATATATTTAATTTAGATATGGAAGTTTGAGGCACGCGTAATCACTGAAATATATCTATATTTAGATATGGCCCAATTTGGAGGCACCGCGTAATAAATGAAATATATCTATATTTAGATATGCAGTGGTATGTTCGTGAAATATTATCGGATATTTCGATCCTGGTCAGTTTGAAGGACCGCGTAGTAATAAATGAAATAATCTAATATTAGAAGGTCAGTGGTATGTTGCTGAAATATATCTATTATTTAGATTGGTCAGTGGTATGTCCGCTGTCAAGCAGAGATATTTCCATCATAGAAAATAAGGAACGACCCATATTATACCAACGCTGGCTTATAATATTCTAGACATTCATGGGCTGTGGGTATTTTGACTCTACAACAAAAACCGCAGTCATAGCACTATTCTAGGCCTGTAAGAACCCAAGTTGATATACAGATATTACAATTATATATACCGTTCTGATGTAGCCTAGTATATCATATAATGAACAACAAAAATAGATTCCTTGACCAATGTCCAGCCTGACCACTACCAAATATGTATCACATGATGGCAATAAGGTTTTTTCTTAATGATTATGAGCCAGCATGTCTTAAACGGACCTCTTATAAAACTGGCACTGAGGTTATTTCTGTAAAGTATTCAATTTTCAGAGGTTTAACTTTTTAAAAACATCAAAAAGGACATCATATCGTAATAAATGATAACTAATATTGATAAATCAATAGACTGAATCATGTCCTCTGCTAACTTGAGGGAAAAAAACAAATACGTATTGACCAATAAGGGCGCAGGGCGCGGGTAGTGACGTGGGGGGCCCTTATAAGATAGTATTCTGAAGTTTTATGAAACAGACATACCTTATAGCAGAATACCCAAGAGTTGTGGAAACGGTAAAATATTCAGTATAAAATATGCCAGATGGAGATATCTATGCACTATCAATAATAAGGCTTAAACATGACTTGAATACTCCTGTAAACTTGTAAACCATGCCGCTGATCTTTAGACCAGCGTGAGAACTGTTGGTTCCACCATTTATGGTTCAAATGGAATCTTTTGAGTTCAATTTATAGACACAGGTGATTTCCCAGATCACATTCAGACATCGTTTTTTGACCAAATAATTGATTTACAATGTATTTTACTAGCTTTCGGTTCTGAACAACAGTTATTTTCAACAGAATGAAGTCTTGACTTTATCTTAATATAAAGATAGTAGTTTTATTTGTCTGTGTGTTTAGTTTTTGGGTGCTCTTTGCACGGACATGTCATCTGTAGCCTGTAGGAATACACAAAAGTGGCGGAACGAAACATGTGTTCTCCAGTTATTTATTTGGCTGCAGAAAGTTGAACACAATAAATTAGCAAAATATTCAATGGGGAATTATTACACTTTTTGAAAACCATTTGACACTCATGTCAACGATATTCCTGAAAAAAGGTATAGGGGGCGCACCTTATTTAGGGCAGGCCCCTTATTAGGTCAAATCAGGTAGGACCACCCAATGGACCTGCATCCTCATTTGCTATTCACTTGCAACAATTCTGCATTTCAACTATCGTGAATTTAAAAAAAAGTTTTTGAAAAGGTGGGATCAACTGGCTGTGACCTCTGAAAAAGGAAGCAGGGACATTTGTTTTCTTCAAAACATTTTGAGTATAATCAGTAAATGTATTAAACATTTGGACTAGCAAAATATCTTGATTTTAGAAATTTTTTTAATCCAAAATCAAAATTGGCGTGTTAATTCTAACAATTGCACCCTGGACCTTTGAATATGGATCAAGGTCATTTTATTCACAAACTTTTTCAGACTCTTGACCCCAGTGCAGGTATATTACAGCCAAACAGGAATCCAGGGCTTTGATGATCCAGCAGACATTGCTTGGAATTGGTTTAATTACATTTCCTTACAAAAGCTGAATATTTCTTGACAATAAGGATATAAAATTCATAAATTAGTTTCATCTGGATTTTACTCAAATGCACAGTGCCCGATATTCTGGTCCTGTAAAGAAACTTTCTTATAAAATCATGAACAGTAAACAATCTAGATCCTATCTCAAGTGAAAATGCTCCAGAGCTTATACATCTATACAGTTGATAACAGAATATAAACACGTTGTACAGAAAGGCTGAGACGAAATAACGCGGAAAATTTGGCAAAACATCCCAATCATTTCCACAGATCAAAAAGTTAAGCATATAAATAGCACCCATTATGATGCTATTTTCCTGTCAACCTGTTAAGAGCTAAACGATGATTATGATAGCTCTTTATACACAATTATCTTCCTTTGTGAGAAAAACATTCACATTTTTGAGGGTTACTATATGAAGAAATTCAAAAGCGTATTTCTCCGAAATCAGATGCCATGAGTGCCGTTTTCCAAACGCAGAAATGCCTACAGAAGGAGAGAACTCAATGACTTACATATTCATCATCATTTTCATAAGATCTGTAAATTTTACCCCGTTTCTGGTTAAAATTACACCTGTTGACTTCTATAGATCTATTTAGTTGTAAACAATTTCCGGAATATATATAGTATTTATCCGGTAACGAGACCTGAGAAGCAAAATTTTAACTTTAAATGGGATTAAATGTAAAGGCGTGCAGGTTTTAGAAAAATAAAACAGCTTACATAAGCAATTTAGAAATGGATGGGCTTATTACAGGATAATGAAATGGAATTCATTAGCAGTTTTATTGAGCGAAAACATTTCAAGGGCTCACACAACTAAATAATTTACTATATGTTATTACTAGTGACTCCATATCCCTTCATTCGCTCGTTTGAAGTTCAAAAGATTTGAAATTTATATCAAATTTAAGTTTGAAGATTTTTCTATCGGATAAATGTTGTTATTGTATTGGTTTAATGGCATATAAGAGCACACGGGTACTTGAAAGACAGTAACCCTTACATTAATACAGTGCACTGAAGAATCCCTACCTGGGGAATTCCCTCTTTTTTACACCTGGAGTCGTACGTATGTCATTATATTTTCAGTAGGAGAGTATATTTTTGATTTTCTAAATCTCAAGATCCTATATATATTCTTTATCCTGTATATAGGAAGTACCCATTCCGTATGTTATTTACTCAGGAAAACAGCTAACCTACGAAACACATTTTCCTCGGGACTTGGTTCAGATGAAACACCAGCTGATTGCCTGAATTAGTTGTGCGAGTCCTAAATACTGTATATAATTCACGGTTTTAGCATAAAACACATCATTGGGTATCAATACATTCATCTGTAAGGAATGTAACAATTTGAAAGCTCCATTATATTTTTACTTACCAGAAAATGTCACACTCCATCACCTTGTCATCAATGACACCACAACCAACTTTTAAAAGGATTTTCATTTTTTTTTAAATTTTTTTAGTTACCTTGCAATTTCAGTTTTCAGTCATAATCAAGAGGACCTTTATCATTCACCTGGATAGTGTTGGGACGATTATCGATTATAATTGATAATCAATCAATTAATCCTGGTGAATCGATTATCGATTATAAATTTCAATAACCAATTATTTGAAGAAAAAAAAACCCATCATTTTCAGCTTGCCAGTGATTCTGTTATCTTGCCCTTTTCTAAGGACATGCAAGATGTTCAAACATACAGAAGATAGAATGATTTTTTTTAGCAATATTAATGTATTTCTTCATTCTTTTATAATTAATTTTTCTTTGTTTTCATGGTAAATACTCAAATGTGATTGGTCGAAAATTCTTTTCATTCTTCTATGAAAGAAATTCCGAGAATGGCGCGAAAAATGTGAGGTTACAATACGACAATTGACATTGCGTATTGATTTGAGAAAAAGAATCCCATTTAAAACCAGTAAAATTGTACATAAAACATGTTTTAAATTAGAAAATCATTTTCAAAAATTAATTATAAGCGTTGATGTCAATTATTATCGTTTTCAATAATTTATTTTGTTTAACGTCCTATTAACAGCCAGGGTCATTTAAGGACGTGCCAGGCTTTGGAGGTGGAGGAAAGCCGGAGTACCCGGAGAAAAACCACCGGCCTACAGTCAGTACCTGGCAACTGCCCCACGTAGGTTTCGAACTCGCAACCCAGAGGTGGAGGGCTAGTGATAAAGTGTCGGGACCCCTTAACCACTCAGCCACCACGGCCCCTCAGCCAAGGCAATAAATAAACACAACATATTATTTTTCAACAAACTGTTCCGATTATAATCGAATAATTATAGTAATTTGAGTCTAACCGATAATCCATTATGAAAATCCCAACCGATTTCCAACACAACACCTGCGTATATGTATAGCAGTAATGATAGGGAACACTCAACTTCTGAAGAATTGTGAAGAATTTGCTACATTGCCCCTATTGTGAGGCCATCAAAGTTGCAGGTATTACTAAGTAGAAGTATATCTGATTAAAGAAATTATTTCCTTTCACAAATTATTTCATTTCACAGGTTGTCAATATATATATATATATATATGCTTACCTCTGAAATTGGCGGACTAATTGAACAGGAACAAGCCCCAATGGAGACTGAAGAATATTCCTCCATATCTTTAATATCATGGACAAAAATCTACCCATACAGATACCCTAAATGTGTGAACTCTACACGGAAATATTCAATATCTTCAAATATGAAATCTGAATATTTTAAAGTGAAGACAATACACCCTCGGAAATGATACACTGAAGGGAAAAAAACTTTAAAATACAAATCATGGATCGCAATTTCAGTTAAATTGAGAAGGAAATATTTTTTATGTCCTAAAATGCATAATTCTTCAATAGTATTTTTCCTTCCTTGTTTTTTTGAAAGAAGATGGTTGTTATAATTAAGCGTGAGATGGAATTTTTTTCCGTAACCAGAATTTTTTTCCGTAACCATAGTGATAAGGTAAACAGCCATGCTGGTTACAAGGAAATCAACATCTCTGATGACACAGAAGTAGGGGATATCTTGGTGTAAGAGTTGAAGGATTAAGGTTTCCTATTGTTGACGAGTTTTTGACAGAAGTAATATAGCCAGGTGCCTGGTTGTGTCACTTTAATACACCTGTTTTATACCTGCTATGTACGAGTTGTACCAACTTGACGGACAGTACAGTAATCATATTTCATGGTAATTCTTTACAATTATTGGAGTCCAATAAAATTTTGTATTTCTGTAACAAGTAGAGGGGGGGGGGGGGGGAGGAGGAGGAGGAGAACAGATTAGGGTTATCTAGCTGTATAAAATCGATGTTTAATCCCAAAAGACCTTTCATGCAAAAAAAATATCATTATTCTATAACATTCAATCTATTTATTAAAGGGAGGGATATTCTCAATTTTGGGCTCAATATTTAGGGGCAAATAAATTACCACCACAACTTGGACTATAACATTTTACAAAACAGGAGCTGCTTCAGACAGGTAGTTTTAAGGTAGATTTTTGTCTATGAGGTACAAGCTTATCAATAATTCAGCTGGGCTTATTTCAACTAGCCATGGTTTATTGTCCGATAAATACAGTAATTTATTTAGCAATATATGAATTTTTATATAACCATGGGATTGTTTACAAAACATATCTATATATATATACACACAGTAAATATGGTATAAATAAGCACGCAGGGTTCTCCTTTAATAGGGAAAATAAACTTGTGACCTTCTTGCAGACTTTTGTTACTACCACATAACAGCTGACCTTTGACCCCCTCAGACACATAAATCATATAATGTTTAAGGTATATACCAGTAGGTGTCTGATAAGTATATAAAACGTCTTGTGATCCTAATCATCAATATGGGCCACTTTTTATTTATGTGGCAATCGACGTGAAGTCAGGTTAGCTATATGCTAGCTTTCTTTGGCCTTTCTAAAAGACTTACTTGATAATGAACCCTTTATATTATTTGTAGGTGTTTTAGGTAATTATGCCACGCCCCTCATTGGATTCATGCCTGACTATGTAATATTCCATCTTATTTAACAAAGGGGGTTTGAAATATTGCAACTAGACACAAAATCCCCCCCCCCCCCCCAAAAAAAAAAAATTAAACTAAATATTACAATTATTTCCAATTATTTTCCTAAGTTAACTTCCATCCTCTTTTTCACATATGGGGTATCACTGGCCCTTGGTTTCCATTGGGGCCATTGGATCAATCCTGCCGGCCCTTGGTTCCCAGTGGGGCTATGGGATCGATCCTGCTGGCCCTTGGTTCCCATTGGGGCCATGGGATCGATCCTGCTGGCCCTTGGTTCCCATTGGGGCCATGGGATCGATCCTGCTGGCCCTTGGTTCCCAGTGGGACCATGGGATCGATCCTGCTGGTCCTTGGTTCCCAGTGGGGCCATGCGATCGACTTTTTAATTCAACACAATGATTCCCTTTCACCACATATTATATTCCTAATCAGTTAGTTGAAATCCCTTTATCTGTATGTAAGGAGAAGCATCCTAGAGGGATCAAATTGGTACAAAGTATTTACAGTCAAATGAAAAAAATATGGGCAGAAGGATTTCTAACCAGTAAGAAATACAATGACCTTTGATCCATTGACCTTTAACCTTTGAAATATATTTCTTTTTTAATATATATATATATATATATATCTAAACAGAAGTTCATAACAAACAAATAATGTATAATTTATGTAAAACCAATAACATATTTTATGTTAGATACTTATCTCGGCTGAGTTTATATACAGAAACTAGTACCGCGGTACCCGAGTATATACCCTTTATATCTCGACAACCATAAACTGCTGAATAGGTAAATATTCAAGTGTTTTCTTCATTATTATTGACAAGATGTGAAGATCAAAGGAAGGAAATTCACACAGAGATAAGTAAGAATCTAATCTCTTTGGTCCACGGACATGTCTATCTCGTCCGAGATCATATAGGCCCTACCCATTTACAATACACAACAAAAAACTGAAAAACTTGTTTTTCTTGCTTACAGAAGGTAACTGAAGCATGGCGAAAAATACTGAGCATGTTGGACACCAGCTGTGAGCTGGTTGATATGGTAATATTGGGCAAAGGGAGGTAACTTTATTTTGAGATAATCTAACCCTATTGCGAGGTGTTTATACATCTCATCCTCGGAGACAAAGCGAGCAGTGGCTGTAGATATCCCTGTATTTATATAACCATTGTGGTTAGTATGATTTTTTCTTTATTTTGATTTACAAAATTTGTATTCTGTTCTTGTCAAATCGAATTCACAGCCAGGTTTCAAGGCCATCAGTCAAAATTTCTAGAAATTTCTCAGACAAAGTTTTTGATGAAATTTTACTTTGAGAACAAAGCATCATGGTTGTTTATGAAGTCATATTTCCTAGTGTGCAGCATAATTAATTCTCCAATCATCTTGAGATCAATCAGTTTGTGACCAGAAATGCAATTTGCGTTTGATCTGCCACCATTCAATTCATATGCCCCAACATTTTCCAATTTGAAACGAAAATACATTTCCCTATTCCTGATCAGTCAGACAACATTAGTCAGACAACATTGGAAAGACAACATTAGTCGGACAACGTTGGTTAGACAACATTAGTCAGACAACATTAGTCAGACAACATTAGTCAGACAACATTGGTTAGACAACATTAGTCAGACAACATCAGTCAGACACCATTAGTCAGACAACATTAGTCAGACAACATTGGTCAGACAACATTAGTCAGACAACATCAGTCAGACAACATTGGTCAGACAACATTAGTCAGACAACATTAGTCAGACAACATTGGTCAGACAACATTAGTCAGACAACATTAGTCAGACAACATCAGTCAGACAACATTGGTTTGGTCAGACAACATTGGTCAGACAACATTGGTCAGACAACATTGGTCAGACAACATTAGTCAGACAACATCAGTCAGACAACATTAGTCAGACACATTGGTCAGACATTAGTCAGACAACATTAGTCAGACAACATTAGTCAGACAACATTAGTCAAACAACATTGGTCAGACACATTGGTCAGACAACATTAGTCAGACAACATCAGTCAGACACATTGGTCAGACAACATTAGTCAGACAACATTAGTCAGACAACATTAGTCAGACACATTGGTCAGACAACATTAGTCAGACAACATTGGTCAGACAACATTAGTCAGACAACATTGGTCAGACAACATTAGTCAGACAACATCAGTCAGACAACATTAGTCAGACACATTGATCAGACAACATTAGTCAGACAACATTAGTCGGACAACATTGGTCAGACAACATTGGTCAGACACATTGGTCAGACAACATTAGTCAGACAACATCAGTCAGACAACATCAGTCAGACAACATTGGTTTGGTCAGACAACATCAGTCAGACAACATTGGTCAGACAACGTTAGTCAGACAACATCAGTCAGACACATTGGTCAGACAACATTAGTCAGACAACATTAGTCAGACACATTGGTCAGACAACATTAGTCAGACACATTGGTCAGACAACATTAGTCAGACAACATTGGTCAGACACATTGGTCAGACAACATTGTCAGACAACATTAGTCAGACAACATTAGTCGGACAACATCAGTCAGACAACATTAGTCAGACAACATTGGTCAGACAACGTTAGTCAGACAACATTAGTCAGACATAATCAGACGACATTAGTCAGACAACATAAGTCAGACAACATTGGTCAGACAACATTAGTCAGACAACATTAGTCAGACACCATTGGTCAGACAACATTGGTCAGACAACATTGGTCAGACAACATTAGTCAGACAACATTAGTCAGACAACATTAGTCAGACAACATTGGTCAGACACATTGGTCAGACAACATTGGTCAGACAACATTAGTCAGACAACATTAGTCAGACAACATTGGTCAGACAACATCAGTCAGACAACATCAGTCAGACAACATCAGTCAGACGTTAGTCAGACAACATTAGTCAGACAACGTTAGTCAGACAACGTTAGTCAGACAACATTGGTCAGACAACATTAGTCAGACACATTAGTCAGACAACATTAGTCAGACAACATTAGTCAGACGTCAGTCAGACAACATTAGTCAGACAACATTAGTCAGACAACATTGGTCAGACAACATCAGTCAGACAACATTAGTCAGACAACATTAGTCAGACAATTTCAGTCAGACAACATTGGTCAGACAACATTGGTCAGACAACATTAGTCAGACAACATTGGTCAGACAACATTAGTCAGACAACATTGGTCAGACAACATTGGTCAGACAACATTGGTCAGACAACATTAGTCAGACACATTGGTCAGACACATTGGTCAGACAACATTAGTCAGACAACATTGGTCAGACAACATTAGTCAGATGTCAGACAACATTGGTCAGACAGCATTAGTCAGATGTCAGACAACATTAGTCAGACAACATTAGTCAGATGTCAGACAACATTAGTCAGACAACTTTAGTCAAGACAACATTGTTAGACAACATTAGTCAGACAACATCAGTCAGACAACATTAGTCAGACAACATTAAGTCACACAAAGTGAACTTAATTTATCAAATAATGTTTACAACATTGCATCTTTTTTTTAATTGTCAAAACTCTCGGACTTGTCACATGTATACTAATACGTACACCTGGAGTTGTCGCATCTCCTTTTTGAAATGAAAATATGTAAGAAAGACCCTGAGCATTTCTACAAGGACTTTTCACAGGCTCAGACCAGGGTTTAATACTTTCAGGGCCATACAATAAAACCTGAACAAACAAATACCCATTACGAGTCTCTCTACACTTTTCCTTATAAAGTATATGAAACATTAATTTAGACGATAGATAAAATACTGACCTTGGCCGCAATACGACGGTAGACACAGTCTGGGCCCTGACATGTCTGCATGTTCCTACTCTCCTCCACAGCTGATGAGGGCGGCGGTTCTGTCAACACAAGGAATATCAACACGTTATATCACAAGGTAAAATGGCTGTGGGAGCTAGAACGGGAAAAAATAATCCTGGCTAGTTCCCCCGACAGGAATCGAGCCCAGGTCTTCGGCGTGATAACCCACAGTTATATACCTCCTGAGCAAAACAAAACTCCTGTTTATCTGAGTGACGGAGTCGGAGATCGTATTTAACACACCATATTTACAAGTCACATCATCCAACCCCTTATACTCCATAAATAAAGCAGTATATCACCTATAATGGTCTTAGTACATTGATATATTACGTTTGGTTAACTTCGTGACATTTTATTTAACACATTTTCAAAATCTTTTTTTCAAAAAATCTTAAAATTTAAAAAAATGTATCTTGTATTATTCACAATAAACGTCATACTGCAATTTGAACATATACACATAATTTGATTTTATCACAGAAATTAAACTTTTCTTAATCATATAATTTCTATGTTAACTTGTCATTGTGTTAACCAGACTTTATAAATCACCTGTTCTAGCTTTATATATACTTACCTGTGGTTTTACTACTTACTATTACCACAGGTAATTAACCCAGAATATACCCGTATTAAGGTTACAGCTCTTAGCTTCACACCTGTTCACCCATAGAGTAACATTATATTGACGATAAAATATACCTACTTATTCGACAGACGTACCGGTCTGTGATATACACCAAAACAAGTTATTGGATGCTACCAAATTTTACAGGTCAAGGTCATTAAAATGTCCAGGTTTCTGTTGATGTAGAGACCTCATATATAATATATAAAATTCATTACGTCAAGGTTACTGTTAATGTAGAGACTTTGTATAAAATAGATAAAATTCATTACGAAAGACCAAGTTAGAGGGAGCTGGGAATTAATCGACCATCCTAGAAATTTTTGGTTGTGTCTGAAACAAAACCACCCAGACTCCCTCTCCACCCCAAACACAACTTGTGTCTTCAGGGTGGATGACTTGACTGCCCAGGCCAGCTCCGCAAACAACCCTGATTCCAACTCTACCCTAAACATGACTAGAAGTCCCCAAGATGGTCGACTAGAGCTCCGCAAACAACCCTGATTCCAACTCTACCCCAAACACAACCAGAAATCTCCAGAAGGGTCGACTAATACCCCAGCTCACCAACAACCCTGACTCCCACTCTACCCAAAACACAACCAGAAATCTCCAGAAGGGTCGACTAATACCCCAGCTCACCAATAACCCTGATTCCCACTCTACCCAAAACACAACCAAAAATCTCCAGAAGGGTCGACTAATACCCCAGCTCACCAACAACCCTGATTCCCACTCTACCCAAAACACAACCAGAAATCTCCAGAAGGGTCGACTAATACCCCAGCTCACCAACAACCCTGACTCCAACTCTACCCCAAACACAACCAGAAATCTCCAGAAGGGTCGACTAATACCCCAGCTCACCAACAACCCTGACTCCAACTCTACCCAAAACACAACCAGAAATCTCCAGAAGGGTCGACTAATACCCCAGCTCACCAATAACCCTGACTCCCACTCTACCCCAAACACAACTAGAAGTCCCCAAGATGGTCGACTAGAGCTCCCCAAACAACCCTGACTCCCGGGAACTGTGCCCCGAACACTAAATTCAAACACCAGTTGATAATATAGGTCGGGGTGAGCTACCTTTGGCACATGCCACTGCAGTAAAAACAATCATAGCCAAGGTTTTTATCATGAGCTCAAACGAAACCTCTAGGATTCAAACTATTGACTTTTAGCTGTCTGAATCATGCAAACACATGAGAGAAATTCAACATTGATTCTCAGCATGCAAAAACGCTATAAACATTGTAGAGAAATTGTGCTTAGCTTAAGTTAGTAAACCAATATTATTTCAACTTTTACACTACATCGTCCTTCATCAAATGTCCATGAAGACAATCACAAGCAATCTAGGTTCTTTACAGTTCAAGCCAAGATTCTGGGCCTCAAGCTAGAGTTTCAAGATGTCTCGCTCTCGAAGCAAACTCCCCCACGGCTGTAGCTTGAACTTAATGATGAGTCTTGCTCTCTGAGCAAACCCCCTAGAGAAATTTGCCCACAGCTGAACCCTTCAGCAAACCCCTACATCTATAGGTAAAGAGAAATTGATTCTCTCACAGGTTAAGCTTGTATGATGATGATGTCTTGCTATAGCTCCCCCCCCCCCCCCCCCCCCCCCCCCCCCCTATATAAGTAGAAATAATTCTCCCCCTCTCTAAACCAACAACCTTAATCTATTAGGAGAGAGAAATTCCCTCACAGGGGAAGTTTGTATGACTCTCCCATTCTCTAAACAAACCCCTACCTCTATAAGGAGAGAGAAATTCCCTCACAGCAGAAGTTTGTAAGACTCCCTCCCTCTTTAAACAAACCCCATACCTCTATAACTTAGAGAGAAATTCCCTCACAGCAGATGTTTGTACAACTCTCCCCCTCTCTAAACAAACCCCCTACCTCTATAAGGAGGGGGAAATTCCCTCACAGCAAAATGTTGTACAACTCTCTCCCTCTTTAAAACAACCCCCTTAGCTCTAAAAGAGAGAGAAATTTCCTCACAGCAGAAACTTGTATGACTCTCTCCCTCTCTAAACAGACCCCCTACCTATATAGGTAGAGAGAAATTCCCTCACAGCAGATGTTTGTACGACTCTCTCCCTCTCTAAACAGACCCCCTACCTCTATAGGTAGAGAGAAATTCCCTCACAGCGGAAGTTCTCTCTCTCTCTCTCTCTCTAAAAAAAACCACTACCTCTATATGTAGAGAAAAATTCCCTCACAGCTGATCAAAGTTTGTACAATAGACTTGTACCTTCCAATCATACACATGGAGCTAACTCCCAGAGTGTTTGTGCTGTTCAAGGTACAGACCTACTGATCACACAATCTTAAGTGTGTACTCCATATCAACTTAACAGTGTGTACTCCATATCTACTTAACAGTGTGTACTCCATATCCACTTAACAGTGTGTACTCCATATCAACTTAACAGTGTGTACTCCATATCTACTTTACAGTGTGTACTCCATATCCACTTAACAGTGTGTACTCCATATCCACTTAACAGTGTGTACTCCATATCGACTTAACAGTGTGTACGCCATATCGACTTAACAGTGTGTACTCCATATCCACTTAACAGTGTGTACTCCATATCATCTAAACAGTGTGTACTCCATATCTACTTAATAGTGTTTACTCCATATCCACTTAACAGTGTGTACTCCATATCCACTTAACAGTGTGTACTCCATATCTACTTAACAGTGTGTACTCCATATCTACTTAACAGTGTGTACTCCATATCAAACTTAACAGTGTGTACTCCATATCTACTTAACAATGTGTACTCCATATCAACTTAACAGTGTGTACTCCATATCTACTCAACAGTGTGTACTCCATATCAACTTAACAGTGTGTACTCCATATCTACTTAACAGTGTGTACTCCATATCTACTTAACAATGTGTACTCCATATCAACTTAACAGTGTGTACTCCATATCTACTCAACAGTGTGTACTCCATATCAACTTAACAGTGTGTACTCCATATCAACTTAACAGTGTGTACTCCATATCTACTTAACACTGTGTACTCCATATCTACTTAACAGTGTGTACTCCATATCCACTTAACAGTGTGTACTCCATATCAACTTAACAGTGTGTACTCCTTATCAACTTAACAGTGTGTACTCCATATCTACTTAACACTGTGTACTCCATATCTACTTAACAGTGTGTACTCCATATCCACTTAACAGTGTGTACTCCATATCCACTTAACAGTGTGTACTCCTTATCAACTTAACAGTGTGTACTCCATATCTACTTAACAGTGTGTACTCCATATCAACTTAACAGTGTGTACTCCATATAGACTTAACAGTGAGTACTCCATATCCACTTAACAGTGTGTACTCCATATCCACTTAACAGTGTGTACTCCATATCCACTTAACAGTTTGTACTCCATATCCACTTAACAGTGTGTACTCCATATCAACTTTACAGTGTGTACTCCATATCAACTTAACAGTGTGTACTCCATATCTACTCAACAGTGTACTCCATATCCACTAACCAGTGTGTACTCTATATCTACTTAACAGTGTGAACTCCATATCCACTTAACAGTGTGTACTCCATATCCACTTAACAGTGTGTACTCCATATCTACTTAACAGTGTGTACTCCATATCCACTTAACAGTGTGTACTCCATATCCACTTAACAGTGTGTACTCCATATCAACTTAACAGTGCAGAGACTCCACTACATGTGAGAACTCATAAATGTCACGAATCTTGTGGAATTTTCATGGGTGGCTGGAGGCCTGATCATGACTGTGTGGTCAATGAAGGTCAATTGACCACTGTGTATTATATCCTTAAACCTCACCTGTGTATTCTACCTGAGTCAACAATGACCATCAGCTTTTATATGTAATTAACCCATTATCAATATCATAAATATAGAAAGGATTGTCTCAAATATATTTTTCAGTCACTAGAACAAGTAAATCGAAAGAAAATACCAGATTTTTATCTATAATTTACAGACAAGTTGGTGTATTTATTTTAACATAAATTATTCGGATTGGAAATTCAATCATGCCAACTATGCCTCATATTGTGTTGATATTATTACTCAGAAATTGGCTGTGTATTTTATAATTGTCAGAACAGTATTATCATCATGAGGTTGATCATCTTGGGTAAAACATTTGATCAAGCTCTCCACATTACAAAGGATACTGAAGCTATTCAAATTAGAGATGAATTTGAAAAAGTCTATGACCGATGTCATAATATGTCATTAATATCTCCTACTAAACTTTGAAATTTCATGTAAACTAACATTGAGGATATACAACCCTAGGTAGACCTGTTCCTTTAACTTAATTTTCTTATTTTGTTGTCCACATTCTTACAGGTTTAAAGTATATTGTCAGTTTTACAATAACTAACATACCAAGTCAGCCAACCATGAAGAAACCACTTGACCCAGCTCTAGTAGTGTTTAACACTTTAGAACTAATGTCTCTATCCCTGATCAGTGTCCCAACCCTAAAACATGTCACCCTACCCCTCATCCCCACCCTCTAACATCTCCCCCTACCCCTCATCCAACCCAAAAAGCACCACCCCCACCCCACCCCACCCCTTTAAACCAAACCCCCCCACCCCCCCCAAAAAACCCCAACAGGGAAAAAAAAACCCAAAAAAAAAAAAAAAGAACAAAAAACCCCCCCAGCCCCCGGGGAAAAAACCACCCCCCCCCAAAAAACCCCCCCCAAAAAAATTTTACCCCAACCCCAAACCCCCAACAGTACATTTAAACCCCATCCCCACCACCAACAAACCCCCCCAAAAACCCCCCTATCCCAACCCCAAACAGCCCCCACCCCTTCCCCCCCAAACCCCCCACCCTCACCCCCCCCTCCAAAACCCCCCCCCCCCTCCCCCCAAACCCCAAAAAAATTTCCCCACCCCCACCCCACCTCCGGGAAAAGGGC
>NW_022980570.1:0-1117 GCF_902652985.1 Pecten maximus
TAGCGATTTAAAGGAATTGCCTTAATTTCCCCTATTGGGCCCTGCCCCTCAGGCCCCTTGGGGGTCAGAGTAACCATTTATGCAAAATCTGATCCCCTTCTGCCAAGGATGTTTCTGACCAAATTTGGTCAAAATCCAATAAGAACTTTATGACTAGTAGCGATTTGAAGCAAATGTTGACGGACGGACGCCGGACGCCGGACGCTGCACCATGGCATAAGCTCACCGGACCTTCGGTCCAGGTGAGCTAATAAAAAATTGTAAGTGAAAGGAATTTTCCATCTGCAGTATCACTTCTAGTAGAAAATCGGTGGAAGCATGTTCTTGAAATTCAGGGCTATCTAGGGCCAAGTTTGTGATATGTTTTTAAGATCTTGCAGTACAAGCACTTTTTATTTTCCTGGTGAGATTTGAATCTGTACATAACTATGACTGAACAATATGAAATCAGAAAATGAAATACAATAATCATTATGATACTGATACATTAATTCATTTTAGATAAATAAATCAATTAAAAATGAAAAAAAAAAAAATATATAATGGAAAATATTAAACTATAAATATTTCAGCAACTAGAAAAAAAGGAAGAAAGGAAAAAAAGGTAATGTACACAAACCTGGTGACTAGAAGAAGGAAACCCTGAGGTTGCTTGCTGTAAGGCCTGCATAGATTCTGCCAAATGTTGGGAAGGAAGGAAAAAATTTGGCATGGAGGAAGGCTCCTGAAATCCATTTGGTAAATCATGTATGTCGCCATTTTGAAGACTGCTATAACCATTTAAATTTGTAGCAGCATTGTCTGACTCACCATAGCTCTCAGAGCTTTCAAAGTTTATTCTTTCACTTAGCATTTTAGGGGAGCGCGAGTGCGACCTTGATCCATGAGAAGGTGACATTGACCTTTGTCCTTCCATTCTAGAATTTGGTTGTATTGGATCGGAAAAGAAATCCTCTAACTCTGTCACTACCTCTGAGAATGCTTCTTTTGGTGATTTTGGCACAGAAGTAGGAAGAGGAACTTGATCCTCGTAATAGTTGGATCCCGATCCTTGAGAATGTCCAGAGGAGTTCTTGGCAGACAGCCTATCACTTCCAGCTGAGGATACACGTGAAAA
>NW_022980571.1:0-2015 GCF_902652985.1 Pecten maximus
AATCAGACATGTGGCAGGCTAAGTCCGACGGATCATTGAATATTGGACGAAATTTAAATGCAGTGATCAATCATAGATCACATAAAAATTGTACTCCCTGGAATTGATTTCCTCATTGTTTTTTACCTGGAGAACATTAGATGGCTATGGGATAATGCTGTTGTACCTGTAGTGAGGAATCCAATCTTTACCAGTGTGACAGCTATGGATCCATGGAGGTGAAGATCTAAACATTCTGGAATTGATTTTTGTCATATTTCACTGGCAGTGGAACAAGTACATCGGACATGCATGAAGTGCATTTCCTTCTCGCTGTAAAATATGTAGACTAATTATATTTACTTATTGGGTGGAAGGTTAATATACCGGTGTATGTACCTGTCCTTCACTACTTACCTGTGTTGGTTTACCAATAAAGGTAGAGGAATTATTATTTTGATGCAGCATTCGACTGGAGGTTTGGATGATTAGGATGCCAAGGCTAGCAGGATTTATATCTGATGTGGCAGGCCTTCACTCTCAGTAGCACTGTGCATATTGACACTCTGTTCTAGTTGGAAAAGAGCAATTGAGGGTTTTAAGGAAACAATTGATACTGCTTGCCAAATGCAGCCATAACGTGATATGCGTGTTAGTGCGTTTAAACTGCTTGGAGTCTGAGAATTTGTGACGCTGCTATTTTGGAAGTTTTGTCTTTAATCCTTGTTCCTGATGTCAGGAGTAGAAATACAACTCCAGAGTCTTGTTCATCATCGAATCAGTCTCCAGAACTCAGGTAAGTGTGTCACATCATCTTAGACAGACATAGATAAGGATGTTAGATATCAGTCTCCAGAACTCAGGTAAGTCCTGCGTCACATCATCTTAGACAGACATAGATAAGGATGTTAGATATCAGTCTCCAGAACTCAGGTAAGTCCTGCGTCACATCATCTTAGACAGACATAGATAAGGATGTTAGATATCAGTCTCCAGAACTCAGGTAAGTCCTGCGTCACGTCATCTTAGACAGACATAGATAAGGATGTCATCTTAGACAGATATGGTTAGACAGATATGGTTAAGGCCAGGTAATATCGGGTTTTGGATATTACACCAATAGAGTTGTTCAGTGATTGATCTTGATCAAATGTGTTAAGTTCTGTAAATTTACTCTTCTCATTGACCACAAGGCCCTTAGTGTGATACAAGATAAAGGGCCGGTTGTGTATTGGGAAAATGAATAAAAATGTGCTTTCATAATGGAATAAAGAGGTATTCTGCTTAGCATCTAATTGAACTCCAATGTTACATTAGTAGCAGGTGAGCTATACAAGCCCACTGGTCCTGTTTTCCTAACCATAATTACAGATTTTTTAAGGATAGCTAGTTTTGATATATATTAAATGAATTTCTATTTTTATTTATGGTTTTATTTTTGCAAACATAGGTAAGAAAAATTAACGCTCATGAAAAAAGTATCATGATAAAATATTATATAAATGAAAACAAATTTAAGATACCTGTATCAGCTAACAGAAAACTTACACAGGGGTAATAAGACAGAGTCACATCGGTTCACAGGGGTAAATAAGACAGAATCACATCGGTTCACAGGGGAAATAAGACAGAATCACATCGGTTCACCGGGGTAATAAGACAGAATCACATCGGTTCACAGGGGTAAATAAGACAGAATCACATCATTAGTAGTGTCAATTCCAATTCATGACATAACATCATTTCCCCTAATATGTTGTGACAATCAATTTCTGACTGGCAAGGCCAATGAATAATGCTCAAAGGTATTATTACATTAGTGTTATATGGAAAAATATTACTCAGGCAAATTTACTGGATATTAAATTATTACTGCAGATTCTGTGATAAAAGATCAAGTCACTTGACTTTCACAGGGGTAACAAGACAGAATCACATCGGTTCACAGGGTTTAATAAGACAGAATCACATCGGTTCACAGGGGTAAATAAGACAGAAGCACATCGGTTCACAGGGGTAACAAGACAGAATCACAT
>NW_022980572.1:0-1422 GCF_902652985.1 Pecten maximus
TACCTTACCAAACTCACCTTGTATCATTCTAACATACATTCATGTACATCATACGGAGAATATCCTACATTTTATATAACCTCCACAATAATTTCCTGTTCATGTCATCTCTTTAATACCTTAAATTGCATTGAATTTGTACAAATTATTTCGGACAAAGCTAAAAGTTGGAATTAGTTATTTCTATTATTCCTTCAAGTAAGCAGTGGTCAATCCTTGGTGAAAATGTTTGACTTTATTAGATATAAAACATTTTGAATATTCTTTGAACTAAAATGACATTTTGACATTTCTATATTAAGAAAATAAACATGATTCTGCTATTTTATTTACCGGTTTGAAGAGTAAATCTTTCAGTTTGGAGCGCTTCTGAGATGGCAGCTCTCCTCTATCTCTTTTTTCTAGAAATTCTTTCAAAGCATCCTGCAAATAAAAGATGAAAATTGTCAACTTGTCAGTAAAACTACATACAGTATATATGTGCCTTAAAAACATACCCCTAATACCACATTTGTACTGTAGAATTTACACTACAGGCTATGGGGGGGGGGGGGGGGGGGGGGGGGGGAGACACAATGTCCCTATAAGTTGAGAGTTTGGTACTGATCCTGATAAAACTGCTGTGGATGATCCTAAAAAGATACCAGATGTCTTACGTAAAAATCCTGGTAATGAGTAAGGAGGAATGATCCCAACACGGAGTTTTGTCCATAAATTTATTCCTTGAGTTGTTTACATGTTTCTTCTAGTCGAAACATGTAAACAACTCAAGGAATAAATTTCTGGACAAAACTCCGTGTTGGGATCACTCCTCCTTACTCATTATGTACACTGTACAGCATACTGATATGTACATCACTATATGTGAATCTTGGTTTATGGCCTCAGGGAATCGCCTACAATTAGATAGGAAAGCATCTAATTATGTTGTTATATGAATTGAAACAGAACTGGAAGTCAGTCAACATACAGTAGATTATATCTATGACATCATAGGAGGTGAGTATACTGTATATAATGTACTATACTGTAGTTAAAACATTAGACTGTTTCCTTCAGTTAGACTGTTTCCTTCAGTACACTTGTGCCGAGAAAGATTTGTGAAATAACCAAATGGATTGTAATCAATGATATGAACTCCTTCACTAATGTTTTGATGTGGTATATTTGTAAAGGGATATAGTTACAGAAACATTAAAAACAATTATTTCAATATTGAATTATTTTAATTAGATAATGTGACTTCCAGTAGTTTATAATTGGTATATAATCAGAAACTATAAAATTCAAAGAGTTTATCTAAAATAACTTTTTGTGAAACAGTTACAATAATATTATTGTACTAGTTTTTATCGATGTTGTGTCAGTCTTTTTGTCAAATGATCAAAACAGTGTTGTATTAATAAATTTCATGGCAAAAAC
>NW_022980573.1:0-3495 GCF_902652985.1 Pecten maximus
GATCATTCGGATCTTTTCGGGGCAGTTTCAGCTTCAATAGCACTGGTGGAACTGGAAGAAGTTTAAAATGTGTTTTTCAAGATGGCGGCTATGGCGGCCATCTTGGATTTCGGACCGACCCGGAAAAAATAACAACACTTGGTCGGGATCATCTCAGGATCATTTCAGACAAGTTTCAGCTCCAATAGCACTGGTGGAACTTGAGAAGAAGTTAAAATGTGTTTTCAAGATGGCGGCTATGGCGGCCATCTTGGATTTCGGACCGACCCGAAAAATAACAACACTTGGTCGGGATCATCTCAGGATCATTTCTGGCAAGTTTTCAGCCCAACAGCACTGGTGGGACTTGAGAAGAAGTTTTAAAATGTGTTTTTCAAGATGGCGGATATGGCGGCCATCTGGATTTCGGACTGACCCGAAAAATAACAACACTTGGTCAGGACCATCTCAGGTCATTTCAGGCAAGTTTCAGCTTAATCCCACTGGTGGAACTTGAGAAGAAGATTGAAATGTGAAAAGTTTACGCACGGCGCACGGCGCACGACGACGGACGAAGCACGATGACTATAGGTCATCCTGACCCTTCGGGTCAGATGACCTAAAAATAGTCCAATGTGAATATTGTAAGGATTATTTCTGCAGTAGATGCCTCAAATTGACCAAAAAGAATAAGAGAGCTTCAAAACCCTGCCATACATTGGTTGTGCCCACACTGTGTTAAGACCAGTGATGAACACACCCTACTGTACTGACAGAGAAATTGAAGTAAGATGTTCAGAATGCATGCAACAAGAGGCCAAAGGGTCTTAAAACTGTCACCTGGGTTTTGATTTATTTTGGCATATTTGATTCCATTCCTGTGACATCTCTGGGCCTCTTGCTTTGTAAAAAGAATAATTAATTTGAAGATTTTAGTACTATTTGACCATTGTGAACTTCTGAAGGTCAAGGTCATTGATTTGAACAATCTTGATTACCATTCATCCCTGCAAAATAGCCCTTCACCCAAGATGCTATAGGCACAATATCTGGTCTCTGGGTCTTCTTTGTCTATCAAAAAGAAGTTGTTTAAATATTTGAGCATCTCTGATCCCTGTGACCTTGAATGAGGGTCAAGATGATCCATTTAAACAAACTTGGTTGTACTTCATCCAGTATGCTACACATCTAATATCAGGTCTCTGGGCCCACATAGTATCAAGAAGAAGTTATTTAAAGATTTTAGCCTATTTGAGCCGTGACCCTTGTATGAAGGTCAAGGTCATTCATTTAAACAACTTAATAGCCCTTTACTCAAGTCATGCTATAGGCTCTAATATCAAGTCTTGGGCCTTACTTAATGAGAAGAAGCTGTTAAAAGATTTCAGCAAATTTGACCTCTGTGACCTGAATGAGGGTTAAAGATCATATCTTGAACAGTTTTGATAGGGATAAGGGTCAAGGTCATATATCTAAACAGTCTGGATAGCCCTTTTCCCCCAAAATGCTACAGGCCCAATATCAGGCCTCAGTAGGCCTCTTGGTTATTGATAAGAAGATAAAATGTAGATTATTTTAAATTATGACAACAGACCAATTATAACCAACCATTCAAATAAGCATCATCATCCGTGTCTGCCAATAAGCAGGGTATATCAATGACAGTATTCTTCTAGCACCTTTTTATTTCATTTATGCGATATACATTTATGCTTAAAACTTCTTAACTAATTTTAGCAGATTTATTTTCCCTTTTTATCAGAGAAAATTTTTCAGAGCAATGTAAGTTTAAATGACCATTTCTATATTGGCACAGATTTATTTTCACTGCAATGATCCACATAACTCGCTCCCAGTCGACCCTAACCTGCTGATCACAGTACCCCCTTTCCTGTAGACCATCAGATCGGACCACATTTCCATGTATACATTCCGCTGCAGCAACCTTTACTATTTTGGCTGAATGGCTGATCAAATGTGAAATTGTTGTACAATAAAGACTTTTATGTCACCTCATCGACTGCACACCTAGCTCTCGGATCAGATCATTTCATTACCCTATCTTCAATTATGATCCCATTTTTATATACTGGTGAGCAAAAGAAGTTGGATACAATATTCACTTTAATTTAGAAATGAAACAATGGATGTTGTAGAGGAAATAATCCATACACCATATGGCACTTTCTAACTATTGAATGTACATCTGTGTTAATTGTGTAGAATGTTCATTTATATACTCTCACAAGCATCAACAATTTTGTAAGTTAAATATTACATTATCATATGTTCAGCATCAACAAGCTTACAAATAACATACCGAGTACCTGTGCTCTTTATCGTGCACTCAGTATCCAAGCAGGGTGTTGGAATTGTAACTATTGTTCCCACTGCATGATCCTCAAAATTAACCAAACTTGGAATCTATCTTTTGGTGCTCTAGCAACTTTATTCTTCGTAATATCTCCCTTGACACTCCTTACTTTTGGTGTTAAGTGTTCGCCCCCTGTGATGAAGGATTCGGAGGCCTGTTCCCTAACTTACAAGAGACAATAAAAAAAGGTAGTTGCTTCTCCTGCTTAACAATCAGCTTTTATGGGAGTGGGATGACTGGTTGGCCCGTTGTCAGTATAATGTGACCGGGTGGGGTGTCCTGCTGGGTGTCTAGGCAGTATGCTTCAGTGAGGTAACACTATTAACAAAGTTTGCATCAGTTCCATGCTATCACAAGCACAAACATACCATTAAGCCTAAAAACAAATTGTCCCACACACACATTGTGTACACAGAGGAGGCTTATTGGTACTAAACCAAACCTGTCTTAACTCAAAACCTGAAAGTTTTAAAAAGCTACTTTTCAATAATCCCGTATCCTTTGACCTCATTGGTATATATACAATCATAAGAGGTGTCAGGTCTGTGATATTAAGGCATTCAAATGACGAAATTACATGTATGTGTTCCATTACTTCATATTTTACCTGATGTTTTCTATTTGTAATTTTTTAGAATTACTGACCAATACAATTATTATAGCCTTGATATAATTCAACTGATAATCCTTTTCTAAATTAAGCATCTGGTGTGAATGGGACACCAAGACTGACCATTGCAGTTCTTGAGTTTCATTTTGTATAGAATAACGGACCTTTGTCCTTTTAACATATGTATATATGTATAATATGTATCATTAGCATTCAGTTTTCATTCTTTGATTCTGATACCGATTTTTCTTTTCCTGGAATATTACATCTCTTTTTACTTAATTGATCTTAAAATTATGCTTGTCATAATGAAAATTACAATATGAATGAATTATAATTAATTAGAGATTAAAATAGAGATTAATAACTTGACACTATTCAACACAAGACCTTCATCATCTTAAAAGTAATCTGTAAATGTACAAATTTGGGACATTGGTAGTATATGCTGATATATGATATGACATATGATAAATGTCCAAAAATCTATTGGGGACACAGGATAAACGTCCAGAAATCTACTCTGGGTCAT
>NW_022980574.1:0-3678 GCF_902652985.1 Pecten maximus
AATATCAGCTAAATTGAATCTATTAAAGTATTAATTGTTTCTAACTTGAGTCATAATATTTTGTCCGCGCTTTAATTTTCTTTTTACTTCTATGCGTTTGTAATGTATTCTATAGGTAGATAATCTTTAAAGATTATTGTTTCTACTATTTTCGCAAACTTGATAACCACGTACTTCATAATTATTCTGCGCAATAATCTTATTCGGTAACCTGAGTTGTTCAGTGTACACTAGTCATCCAGGATCTCATGCACTTAAAACATAAGTCAGTGAAAAGTTATAATTTTGTGATGGTTTTAGTAATATCCTGCATATTCAACTAAAGTGTTTTGATTTGTGTATCTGAAAATGTTAATTAGGCCGCACAGAAGGGTCCCATTTAAATCTTAAATAGGCTCACATTATTCATTTAAACAAACCACTTAGCCTTTTAACAAGGTCTTATACTAGCCAGATAGTATTGCCTTGGCTTTTGTTTATTGAAAATATGCCGTTAAATGGAGAAATTGACGCTGGTAAGCAAACAAACAAATGAAAAGTATTACATTACATGGAACGGTACATGAACTGCTTCGCAGTTCACTTAAGCTGCACGAGGTTCACTTTCCTTCATCAGTTTATGCAAGCAACACAATAAACAACACATTCTGAAGTGTGTGAGTGTGTATTTTTCATTCTTTTCGTTTAGCTGAGACCATACCTAGAGAACATATTGATCTACTTATAAATCTTTTATTTGTCTTTCATTTTTGACTCACCAGATGGAGCTATAGAAAAGGTTGTAGTAGAGTGTCGACTTCTACCGTCGTTGTAAACAGTAACGGTGTAGTCCCCGGCTAATGACTGGTCAAATGATAGCAGAGTCATAACAGTCGTCTGACCAGGTAATGTAACAGTCCTTTCCTTGATTGACAAGTCGATGAGCTCATCCTTAGTAAGTCCGAAGGTGATGTTTAAAGATGGGACAATCCGAGCACCAGAGGACACCTTTGTCCATTCTAGGTCATCAGTAGATGTAACAGGAGGGTTGCTGTAGAACGGAATCTGTATGGTCACTTGTTCATGCAGCCTGCTATAGAAGTTGTGATTCTGTCCACTTGAATTGAATTTCGGGGCAACTATAATGACACCAAATGTATTATGATATATGTACACCAATGATAATATTATGAATATGGTATGGATACAATGCAAAACCGTGTAAATTAATAGATCATTTTAAATCACATTAGTTTGACTGAAATGCAATAAAAACTCATCCTATTAAGTTTTCGATATCCGTAGAATACCCATTTTATTCATACTTGTTTATTTTTTTATCCAATACATTCATCAATTGTCAAAATACCGGGTAAAAGTAGAATAATTGACAAATGACCTTTCTGACTATCTCAGATAATTATGAATTTGTTTTAAAATACTAAATTCTTGTGAGCCCAAGTATTTAGAGACAGGGGTGTGGCAATCATATTCCACTCCCTTTCATTTCAGTGATAGTTTCATAACTTATATGAAAGTAGATCAGACTCATTCTTTTAAACAGAATAATCATTCATTAAGGCCGATAAGAAATCGGAGAAAACGATCATTTTGAATGACGTACTACGACATCTAAAATAGAAAGTCCTTATCAAAACTCATTTTATGTTTTATCAGTATTTTAACAGTTGGTCATGACTTTCACAAGGATATTTATCATGATAATACCGCAGCCTCCTAAAACACATATACGCACTCGACACACGCATGCGTGTCGCACGCACGGGAGGCCGTCCGTAAATGATTTTAGTTGTTGATAGGACGTTAAACAAATGAAACGAAACCTGACTAAATACACGGACAGAGGATTAGGTACACAGTAAGCCCAGTAAGTCTCCTACTTTGTCTGAGGAAGTCACAGATATACTTATACACCGTAATATGATTACCTATAATATATGATTTAAAAAAAGGAGTGAAACACTTTGTATTTACTGTTTAACACAGCACTATTTGACTATAGTACTAGATAGATACATACATTTAACACAGACCTGTTGGATTGTAGTACTGTAACACAATACCTTTAACATTTAACACAGTACTGTTGGATTGTAGAATCTTCCCTTGTCTGTCCGCTATACCGTTGCTAGCACTACATGTATACGTCCCTGTGTCGTACAGGGAAACCTCTTCTAATATTATTTTGTCCGGTGTTGTTGTTTCATACGTGAATCTGTCAGCAATGAGGGTCTGGTCAATGGTCTGTGTCCAGGACTGACTTGTCAGCGTGTTGGGTTCTCCTACAGTCTGACACACCAAACGGATATCCATGTCTCCCTCTTCTACATCAGGCGGCGCCACCACCACTACATCTGGGGGATCTGGCAAATAGGTAAAAATACTAGATGATATGATCTCCCAATTGTGATAAAACAAATACCGGTCATGCGCACAAACTGCTAAAAGGTGATCTTATTCAGTTCAAACTCAAATGTAATCCCAATTTCTTACAATGCTTGCTAAACAGGAGGGAGGCAATGACAATGACAAAACACCAACTGTAGTACAGCAGATGAGACGAGAACTAGCAAAAAGCGGAGTTATGTCATTGATAAAAGATTAACTGCTAATTTACATATACGTTTCATATGTATTTGTGGAATACATCGCTAAGTAGTGACATTGGAGCTACATGAAGATTATAGTGAGATAGGTATGTCTGACTAAGGCTTAAACCCATAACGATTGCTCATTCGACAGTTTAGGTATTACCGATACAGGGTCAAGCAAAAGAGCAATCCAACTGGGAAAGTGATGACAAAAACAAGCACTTTGATTGTGATCGGTAGATTCCCAAGAATATCTCGGGACAATGAATGATCGATACGCTTAAGTTATCTAAGAAAAAATGAAAATTTTAACATAAGGTATTTAGCATATGCTGTACGGTTGTGACCTTCTCTTAAGAGTTCGTGACATATCAAACCTTAAATTGAATAATTAACTTATTTATTACCTTTTTACAGCATTACTGATTTTACTACTTTTATGGACTTTTATAGTCTCATAATACAAAGTACATGGTAATCTTACATTTAACCAGTGTATAAACAATTCTCTGTGTGATTAGTTGTCTCCCCTGCACAGATGATACGCCCTCCACCCGACAGGTGTAATTATCTGTAGCTGACCGATCTATGCCACTCAGCGTCAAGGTCAGTGAGGTCGTTTGTCCTGTCTGTACTGATGTACCTCCAAGTAGCCACTCGACTGTTGGTGTGGGGTTTCCTTCCGCGTCACAAGTTAGTTGTGCAGTTTGACCTTCAACTATGGTCAGGTGGGTAGGAGTCAATGTCACCAGCGGTGTATCTGCATCCGGAAATTATAAAGCAATGCTATCAATGATGTAATTTCAATAATTATATGATCTATACATATTGTTAATTTTGATATTAAAAATATTTTCTCTAGAAATCGGGTAGATAGCGCATTGTGTCCTGTAACTATACTTACATTCTACATTGAGATATGTGGCTGATGACGTCAGGTTAGTAAGTTTGACGTCAGTGAAATCATTCTTCACACGACAGGAATATTTGGCTCTGTTGTCGGCCTTGTTGAGAGGAGTAAGTGTGATAGATGGCGCTGACTGTCCTGTCTGGAGACTGTTACGAAACCATTCAATCCTGGCTGGAG
>NW_022980575.1:0-4849 GCF_902652985.1 Pecten maximus
AAAACTTCCATTGGTGAACAATTAACCGCGCTACCGCGGACGCGTGGTTACAATACTACGGAATACGGTGACACTCAACGTGCAGTTCTGACGTCATTTCTAGAGCTGCTAGGAGTGTCGGATCTTTTTGGACACCTCCAGTGGGATGTGATCAACAGTAAAACGTAATGATTTCGGCAAAACTTCCATTGGTGAACAATTAACCACGCTACCGCGGACGCGTGGTTACAATACTACGGAATACGGTGACACTCAACGTGCAGTTCTGACGTCATTTCTAGAGCTGCTAGGAGTGTCGGATCTTTTTGGACACCTCCAGTGGGATGTGATCAACAGTAAAACGTAATGATTTCGGCAAAACTTCCATTGGTGAACAATTAACCACGCTACCGCGGACGCGTGGTTACAATACTACGGAATACGGTGACACTCAACGTGCAGTTCTGACCTCATTTCTAGAGCTGCTAGGAGTATCGGATCTTTTTGGACACCTCCAGTGGGATGTGATCAACAGTAAAACGTAATGATTTCGGCAAAACTTCCATTGGTGAACAATTAACCACGCTACCGCGGACGCGTGGTTACAATACTACGGAATACGGTGACACTCAACGTGCAGTTCTGACGTCATTTCTAGAGCTGCTAGGAGTGTCGGATCTTTTTGGACACCTCCAGTGGGATGTGATCAACAGTAAAACGTAATGATTTCGGCAAAACTTTCATTGGTGAACAATTAACCGCGCTACCGCGGACGCGTGGTTACAATACTACGAAATACGGTGAGGCTCAACGTTCAGTTCTGACGTCATTTCTAGAGCTGCTAGGAGCTTCGGATCTTTTTGGGCACCTCCAGTAGGATGTGATCAGCAGTAAAACGTAATGATTTCGGCAAAACTTCCATCTATGAACAATTAACCGCGCTACCGCGGACGCGTGGTTACAATACTACGGAATACGGTGACACTCAACGTGCAGTTCTGACGTCATTTCTAGAGCTGCTAGGAGTGTCGGATCTTTTTGGACACCTCCAGTGGGATGTGATCAACAGTAAAACGTAATGATTTCGGCAAAACTTCCATTGGTGAACAATTAACCACGCTACCGCGGACGCGTGGTTACAATACTACGGAATACGGTGACACTCAACGTGCAGTTCTGACGTCATTTCTAGAGCTGCTAGGAGTGTCGGATCTTTTTGGACACCTCCAGTGGGATGTGATCAACAGTAAAACGTAATGATTTCGGCAAAACTTCCATTGGTGAACAATTAACCACGCTACCGCGGACGCGTGGTTACAATACTACGGAATACGGTGACACTCAACGTGCAGTTCTGACGTCATTTCTAGAGCTGCTAGGAGTGTCGGATCTTTTTGGACACCTCCAGTGGGATGTGATCAACAGTAAAACGTAATGATTTCGGCAAAACTTCCATTGGTGAACAATTAACCACGCTACCGCGGACGCGTGGTTACAATACTACGGAATACGGTGACACTCAACGTGCAGTTCTGACGTCATTTCTAGAGCTGCTAGGAGTGTCGGATCTTTTTGGACACCTCCAGTGGGATGTGATCAACAGTAAAACGTAATGATTTCGGCAAAACTTCCATTGGTGAACAATTAACCAGCGCTACCGCGGACGCGTGGTTACAATACTACGGAATACGGTGACACTCAACGTGCAGTTCTGACGTCATTTCTAGAGCTGCTAGGAGTGTCGGATCTTTTTGGACACCTCCAGTGGGATGTGATCAACAGTAAAACGTAATGATTTCGGCAAAACTTCCATTGGTGAACAATTAACCACGCTACCGCGGACGCGTGGTTACAATACTACGGAATACGGTGACACTCAACGTGCAGTTCTGACGTCATTTCTAGAGCTGCTAGGAGTGTCGGATCTTTTTGGACACCTCCAGTGGGATGTGATCAACAGTAAAACGTAATGATTTCGGCAAAACTTTCATTGGTGAACAATTAACCGCGCTACCGCGGACGCGTGGTTACAATACTACGAAATACGGTGAGGCTCAACGTTCAGTTCTGACGTCATTTCTAGAGCTGCTAGGAGCTTCGGATCTTTTTGGGCACCTCCAGTAGGATGTGATCAGCAGTAAAACGTAATGATTTCGGCAAAACTTCCATCTATGAACAATTAACCGCGATACCGCGGACGCGTGGTTACAATACTACGGAATACGGTGACGCTCAACGTGCAGTTCTGACGTCATTTCTAGAGCTGCTAGGAGCTTCGGATCTTTTTGGTCACCTCCAGTGGGATGTGATCAACAGTAAAACGTAATGATTTCGGCAAAACTTCCATCTATGAACAATTAACCGCGCTACCGCGGACGCGTGGTTACAATACTACGGAATACGGTGACGCTCAACGTGCAGTTCTGACGTCATTTCTAGAGCTGCTAGGAGCTTCGGATCTTTTTGGACACCTCCAGTGGGATGTGATCAACAGTAAAACGTAATGATTTCGGCAAAACTTCCATTGGTGAACAATTAACCACGCTACCGCGGACGCGTGGTTACAATACTACGGAATACGGTGACACTCAACGTGCAGTTCTGACGTCATTTCTAGAGCTGCTAGGAGTGTCGGATCTTTTTGGACACCTCCAGTGGGATGTGATCAACAGTAAAACGTAATGATTTCGGCAAAACTTCCATTGGTGAACAATTAACCACGCTACCGCGGACGCGTGGTTACAATACTACGGAATACGGTGACACTCAACGTGCAGTTCTGACGTCATTTCTAGAGCTGCTAGGAGTATCGGATCTTTTTTGGACACCTCCAGTGGGATGTGATCAACAGTAAAACGTAATGATTTCGGCAAAACTTCCATTGGTGAACAATTAACCACGCTACCGCGGACGCGTGGTTACAATACTACGGAATACGGTGACACTCAACGTGCAGTTCTGACGTCATTTCTAGAGCTGCTAGGAGTGTCGGATCTTTTTGGACACCTCCAGTGGGATGTGATCAACAGTAAAACGTAATGATTTCGGCAAAACTTCCATTGGTGAACAATTAACCGCGCTACCGCGGACGCGTGGTTACAATACTACGGAATACGGTGACACTCAACGTGCAGTTCTGACGTCATTTCTAGAGCTGCTAGGAGTGTCGGATCTTTTTGGACACCTCCAGTGGGATGTGATCAACAGTAAAACGTAATGATTTCGGCAAAACTTCCATTGGTGAACAATTAACCACGCTACCGCGGACGCGTGGTTACAATACTACGGAATACGGTGACACTCAACGTGCAGTTCTGACGTCATTTCTAGAGCTGCTAGGAGTGTCGGATCTTTTTGGACACCTCCAGTGGGATGTGATCAACAGTAAAACGTAATGATTTCGGCAAAACTTCCATTGGTGAACAATTAACCACGCTACCGCGGACGCGTGGTTACAATACTACGGAATACGGTGACACTCAACGTGCAGTTCTGACGTCATTTCTAGAGCTGCTAGGAGTTCGGATCTTTTTGGACACCTCCAGTGGGATGTGATCAACAGTAAAACGTAATGATTTCGGCAAAACTTCCATCTAGTGAACAATTAACCGCGCTACCGCGGACGCGTGGTTACAATACTACGGAATACGGTGACGCTCAACGTGCAGTTCTGACGTCATTTCTAGAGCTGCTAGGAGCTTCGGATCTTTTTGGACACCTCCAGTGGGATGTGATCAACAGTAAAACGTAATGATTTCGGCAAAACTTCCATCTGGTGAACAATTAACCGCGCTACCGCGGACGCGTGGTTACAATACTACGGAATACGGTGACGCTCAAGGGGGCTTTGAGTCATTTAAAGTGTGGAAATTCGATCTAAAATTGGCCTTTAGGGAGTGTTCCAAAATAAGAATTTGGAAAAATTCCATGGTGAACAATTAACCGCTAGGGACGGTGTTACAATACTAGGACCGTGACCCCCAGGGTTTGACTCAATTTCTAAGTGTAGGATGTGGGCTTTTGACCCTCCCGGGGAAGTGATCAACATAAAACGTAAGATTTCGGTAAAATTCATTGGTGAACAAAACCCGCGGGAGCGTTTTAAAACTACGGGAAACTGGGAACTCAACGTAGTTAGATTTTTGCTAAAAGCTCTGGATTTTCGGAACTTTTTGGAACACTAAGGGATGGATTTAAAAAACGTAATGTGGCCAAAAATTCCCTGTGACCCTTAACACGCTAGGACGCGTGGTTTACCATGGGGTCATTCAAGTTGACGTTATTTTGGGCCCGAGTGGGATCTTTGAAAACCAGGGGTGTTTAAAAAATTTAAAAAAATATTCCTCCCCTTGGGTGACCAATTAACACGCTACGCGACTGGTTAAAACTTCGGAATTACGGGCGCTCAAGTGGATTTATGACGATTTAAAATGTAGGAACTTATCTTATTGGCCTCCAGGGAGGAAACAATAACGAATTTCGCAAACTCCCTTTGACAATTAAACGCTACCGCGGCGTTTTACACAATTTCGTGACGCCAAGGGAGTTTGGCATATTTAAGGTGCGGGCGATTTTTTGGGCACCCTGGAGGTGATCAAAGTAAACGTAAGAAGGGCAAAATCATGGTGAAAAATAACCCCACGGGGACGCGTTGGTTCATAATCGGGGCCTCAAAGTAGTTGACGTTTAGAAGTGATGTCGGGTTTTACACCTCAGGGATGTGGTACAGTAAACGAACGATTTGGCAAATCAGGTTTTAAGAATTAACCGGTACCGGACCTTTTTGGACTCTTTGAAAAAGGTAGCTAAAAAATTATTCGAAAATTTCTAGACAAAAGGGGTCTTTTTTCCCTCCCTAGGAAAGGTGATA
>NW_022980576.1:0-1319 GCF_902652985.1 Pecten maximus
TTTCAAGCTCCTTCATTTGTTCTTTACTTCCGTATTGGACACTTGCTGAGTATGCTCTCTGTGATATTAGGACTGACACAACTAAATAATATAATGTATGTAATTACTAATGCCTCGCTTGCTTGGAGTTCAAATTGTGTGAAATGCATATAAAATTAAATTTTGAATTTTTTTTCTATTTGATAAATGTTATTGTATAAGTTTAATGGCATATAAGAGCACACAGGTACTGTAACCCTATTTTTTACAGTGCACTGAGGAACCCTCATTTGAAATTCCTGCTATTTTACACCTCGAATCTTCCGTCATTCTATTTTACGTAGGAATGTATATTTTTGATTTATCCAAATCCCAAGACCCTACTCCATATTCTCGTATATAGAAACGCACCCATTTCACGCTACAATCGACGAGAAACACCTATTCCTTAAGGACCTTCCTCCAGGCGAAACACCAGCTGATTGGCTGATTTAGATGTGTGAGGCCTATCATTTTTGCTTGAACATGCACTACGACAAACTTTCATATAATGATCAATTTTCATTTTTTTTTTCAATTCTGGATTTGTTCATCGATACTTGTAATTTTTCATTAAGATTGAAACTTACATTTGAGTTTGTATATTTTCAACTACTTAAATTGCTTCACCCAGTTAATACCCATAAACATATTTTTTTGTTACAGCCTTAAGTAGAAGTTTGTTTGACACTTAAACAGTTATGACACTTAAACAGTTAAAAACGTTACATGCATCACGATGGTTAAAAACAATTAAATCCAATAGGACGTTAAAACCATTATGTACATCCGATTGGTTTGAAACACTTATTATTATAAGTAGAAATGTTTACCTACTTAGTGGAAGCTAGCTTTAAACAGTTAAACCTGTAATAGAAATGTTTAACAAACCGGTAAAAGTTACTTTAAATACTGATGGAAATGTTTAACAACCTAAGTAAAGGTTGTTTGAAACTTTCAAGATGGTTAAACATAATGCACATCAGAACAGTTTAAAGCATTTCGTCCAGTTGGCTTTAAACACTTGAGTAGAAATGTTTAACTACTTAAATCTCTTTCGTTAAGGTATCGGATCAATTTTTTTTCTTGCTGTATTACAGATATTACTGTTACATGTGACTAACGCTTCCTTCAGTACCGACAGTACTTATTATTTTTATTTCGGTTAACAGTGACTACATCAGCACAGAAAGACACCCTAGTCTACTTTTGGAAATGGCGTCCGGCTCAAACGGCGGCAATAACGTAAGTATTATGTACTTGTTCAAAATTTTTATAGTAGATAAGTACCTTTGTCAGAT
>NW_022980577.1:0-1923 GCF_902652985.1 Pecten maximus
GTTAGTTTTTCTGTTGACCTTTATTTTATGGTTAGTGTGTAAATGTTATTTCTGTTGACCTTTATTTATATGGTTGGTGTTAATGTTATTTGTTGACCTTATTAATGGTTGGTGTAAATGTTATTTCTGTTGACCTTTATTTATATGGTTGGTGTGTAAATGTTATTTCTGTTGACCTTTATTTATATGGTTGGTGTGTAAATGTTATTTCTGTTGACCTTTATTTATATGGTTGGTGTGTAAATGTTATTTCTGTTGACCTTTATTTATATGGTTGGTGTGTAAATGTTATTTCTGTTGACCTTTATTTATATGGTTGGTGTGTAAATGTTATTTCTGTTGACCTTTATTTATATGGTTGGTATGTAAATGTTATTTCTGTTGACCTTTATTTATATGGTTGGTATGTAAATGTTATTTCTGTTGACCTTTTATTTATATTGGTTTTATGTAATGTTATTTCTGTTGACCTTTATTTATATGGTTGGTATGTAAATGTTATTTCTGTTGACCTTTATTTATATGGTTGGTATGTAAATGTTATTTCTGTTGACCTTTATTTATATGGTTGGTGTGTAAATGTTATACTGTTGACCTTTATTTATATGGTTGGTGTGTTAATGTTATTTCTGTTGACCTTTATTTATATGGTTGGTGTGTAAATGTTATACTGTTGACCTTTATTTATATGGTTGGTGTGTTAATGTTATTTCTGTTGACCTTTATTTATATGGTTGGTGTGTAAATGTTATACTGTTGACCTTTATTTATATGGTTGGTGTGTTAATGTTATTTCTGTTGACCTTTATTGATATGGTTGGTGTGTCAATGTTATACTGTTGGTGTGTCAATGTTATACTGTTGGTGTGTAAATGTTATTTCTGTTGACCTTTATTTATATGGTTGGTATGTGTGAATAGAATCTGATACAGAAGGGTTATATGTGTGTAAAAAATGATGATGAGATGGTTGAAAAATCGAAAAGGAGTTCATTAAAGCACCTATTATATAGCATTATATCTTTTGGTTCTCCACAGAATCTTCAAAGCATAGTTGTGATTGACATTGAAACCCTGAGGTCAGTCAGTTGGATCAAAGTGAATCGGCAGCTAGAAGTGGAAGATTGGAGTCATGCCATGTTGATTGAAAATCCCAACATAAAAATATCTGACCATGTGTTCCACCATAATGTGGTATGTATGACGTAGCCATTTCATGAGTTGCCAACATTATTGTGTCATCTGAAAACTGTTTTTGTTAAAGCTCACATGGTCTGACAGACATAGATCAACTTACATGATACCGCAGCATTTGTAAATTTATCAACAATATCGAAACACTTATTGATAAATCAACTAGTTATTCATTGTACAGTGTGGCAAAGTTTGACAGAATGTAGTATGAAACAATTTACAGTGTTGTTTTTCTTTTCTGTCGTTATATTACAGGCAAAAGCAGCAGTGTCCAGAATTCCTAAAGGCTGTATTTATATTGTGAGAGACACCAGTCTCCAGTTCAGAAATGACAAGCTGGTCAAGGCCAAAGATGAGCTGCATTATAGGGTGATGCATTCAGTTTTCATGACTGTTTTAAAGTCAAGTCTAGAGGAGAAGGATTCGGATGTGTATGTTGTAGATATGAAGAAGATACCTGACATTTATGATACTTTAGTTGTAAAATATTTTGACATTACACATGTAAATAACTACAGATTATTAATGGATGTGAGGAAAAATCCAGATTTGTTTAGAATACAGATGACATCTTTCCCAAATATACATCACCTATTACATGACCAGTATGCATGTGTTGCTCTCTTAGCCAATTCCTTTTGCAAACTAGTCCTGTGTAACTGGTAGAGTCTGTCCAGTACGTACAGACTAGTCCTGTGTAACTGGTAGGGTCTGTCCAGTACGTACAAAC
>NW_022980578.1:0-2489 GCF_902652985.1 Pecten maximus
CAAATTGCATCCGAATTAAAGTTCGCACTAATTCAAATCAAAAACAAAACCCAAGAAAATCATCAAAAATGAGTCTTTGGTGTACGGGACTGGCAAAATCATCAAACTGTTAATCTAATTGGAATGTGTCTGGCGCTTAGAAAAGATGTGTCTCAGATAGACGTCTGGCGCCTAGCTATGAGGATGTCTCCGATAGACGTCTGGCGCCTAGCTGTGAGGATTTGTCTCCAATAGACGTCTGGCGCCTAACTGTGAGGATGTGTCTCCAATAGACGTCTGGCGCCTAGCTGTGAGGATGTGTCTCCAATAGACGTCTGGCGTCTAGCTGTGAGGATGTGTCTCCAAAAGACGTCTGGCGCCTAGCATTGAGGATGTGTCTCCAATAGACGTCTGGCGCTTGCTCTGAGGATGTGTCTCCAATACACGTCTGGCGCCTAGCTGTGAGGATGTGTCTCCAATAGACGTCTGGCGCCTAGCTGTGAGGATGTGTCTCCAATAGACGTCTGGCGTCTAGCTATGAGGATGTGTCTCCAATAGACGTCTGGCGTCTAACTGTGAGGATGTGTCTCCAATAGACTTCTGGCGTCTAACTCTGAGGATGTGTCTCCAATAGACGTCTGGCGCCTAGCTGTGAGGGATGTGTCTTGGCGCCTAGCTTTTGAGGATGTGTCTCCAATAATTTTCTGCTGTGAGGTGGTCCCCCAATTTAAGGGGGGGGTTTTTTGGGGGTGTTCAAACTCCTTTTTCCCCAGCTGGGGGGTTCCCAAAGGTCGGCGCCTAGTGTGAGGTGGTCTCCAAAAAATTTGGGGGCCCCCGTTGAGGTGTTCCCCAGGTTTTTATTTTACCCGGGAAAATTGGGGGTTCCCAATAACTCTGGGGCCCAGTGTAGGATGTGTCTCCATAAAACGGGCCCTAGATTTTTGTTTCCCAAAAAAGGTTGGGGGGGCCCCGGGGGTTTCCAAAACGCCCGGGGCCCCGTGGTTTTTCCAAAAAACGTCTGGGCCAGTGTAGGTGTTCCAATAACGTCTGGGCCCCGCTGTGAGGATTGCCCAATAAACCCCGGGCTAGTGTGGGATGTTCTCCAAAAAAGTCCCCTTTTTTTTGGGGGTTTTAACTCTGGGCCCCCAGGTTTGGGATTGTCTCCAATAGACGTCGGCCTAGTGTGAGGGTGTTTTTCCAAAAAGCTGGCGCAAAGTGGGTGTTCCCGTAGGGTCGCGAAATTTAAAGGGGTCCCAATAAGGCGCCCATTTGGGGGGGCCCCCAAAAAGTCTGGCGCCCAGGTGGAGGGGTTTTTCATCGCTGGGTTTGGGGGGGTTTTTCCAATAAAATTTTTTGGGGGGTTTCCCCCTTTTTATTTTGTTCCAATAAAGTTGGGGCTAGCTGGGGGTTTCTCCAATAACTCTGGGCCCCAGCTGGAGGGTGTGTTCCCTAAAATCTGGGCTAAGGGGGAGTTCTCCCAAAAACGTGGCGCCTACTTTAGGGGTTTTTCCAAATTGGGGCCTAGTTGAGGATTGTCTCCAAAGACTCTGGGCTAGCTGTGGAAATTTTCTCCAAAAACGTCTGGCGCCTAGTTGGGATGTTCCCATGACGGGGGCTACTTGGGGGATGTGTCTCCCAAAAAAAGTTGGCGCTAGGGTTTTGAGGATGGGGTCTCCAAGACTTTGGCCTAAAAAGTGAGGGTGTTTCCAAAAAAGTCTGGGGCCCCGCTGTGGGATGTGTCTCCAAAACCGGCCCAGCTGTGGGATGTGTCTCCAAAACGTCTGGGCCCCGCTGTGGGATTGTCTCCCCAAAACCTGGCGCCCAGTGTGAGGATGTGTCTCCAATAGAGTTGGGCAGCTGGGGATGTGTCCCAAAAGATTTTGGGCCCCCCTTTGTAAGGTTTCCCAAAACGTCTGGCGCTGGTGAGGGGCCCCTAGACGTCTGGCCAAAGGGGGGTGTGTTTTAAAAAGTCTGGCGTCCAGTTAGATTTTTCTAATGGCGCTGGGGTGTGGAGGATGGTTCCAATGATTTTCCCCACTTGGGGGAGGTTTTCTCCATAAAAAGGGGGCCTAGGTGGGATTTTCTCCAATAATCTGGGCCCGCTTGGGTGTCTCCAATAAATTCCCCTAGCTGTGGATTCCCAAATTGGGTAGCTTGAGGTGTGTCTCCAATAACGCTGGGCCCGCTTGAGGATGGTTTTCCAATAACTTGGGCCCTTGAGGGGGGTGTCCCAAAAACCTGGCCTAGCTTGAGGATGTGCTCCCCTGACTCTGGTTTTGGAGGGTTTCCCAAAACGTCTGGGGGTTTGCTTGAGGATGGGCTCCCAAAAATTTGGGAATTGGGGGTGTTTTCCCCCAAACCGGCTCTTTTTTGGGAAAGGCTCCTGCTTTGGGGGGTGGGGTTTTTTCCCTAAGCTGGCGTTGCTAAGTGCCCTACGTTGGCTCAAAGGGTGCCTTTTGAGGTTGGCTGCATGAGGTGTTTCCCTGAGTTTTCCCATTAGGTTTTCTCCT
>NW_022980579.1:0-3463 GCF_902652985.1 Pecten maximus
AGACCCAACCCCCTAGCAGCTTAAATGACGTCGAACTGCCGGGGGCGCATTATATTTTATACTTAACCACCCACCGCGGCCCGCGGTTTTGTTTACCGATGGAAGTTTTTTCCGGAATAGCAGGTTTCCTTTTACCCATCCCATGGGGGCCCAAAAAGATCCCAACCTCCCAGTGGCTCAGAAAAGACGTCAAAAAGCCGGGGAACGTCACCAAAGTTCCCTAATATTGTAACCACCTACCCGGACGGCCCGGTTAATTTTCCCGAGGAATTTACCGGAAAAGAGAGGTTTTTCCTGTTATCACTCCCCCTGGAGGGGCCCAAAATATCCCGGGCCCCCTACAATTCTAGAAATGACTCAGAACTTACGTAAGCGTCACCATATCCCCAGTTTTGTAAACCCGTTACCCGGGGGCGCGCGGTTAAATTTTCACGGGGGTTTTTGAGGGAAGAAAAGGTTTTTTCCTTTTATCAATCCATGGAGGTCCCAAAAAAAATCCGAACCTCCCAGTGGTTCAAAATATCAGAACTGCACGGGGAAAAGCACCATGTTCCCTAATATTGTAACCCCGCTACCCGGGCGCGCTTAATTTTTATCGTGGAAGTTTAACGGAATTTGAAGGTTTTTGTTCATCAATCCCCCTGGAGGGCCCAAAAATCCCCCAACTCCTAGCCCCTTTAGAAATGACTCAAACTGCACGTAAGGCACCATATTCGGGGTATTTTAACCACGCTACCGCGGACCGCGGTTTAAATTTTTCCCGATGGAAGTTTTTCCGGAATGAGAGGTTTTTTTTTATCACATCCCACGGAGGTGCCCAAAAAAATCCGGCCTCCTAGCAGCCTGAATGACCCGGGAAAGCACGGGGCGTCACCATATCCCTGTTTTGTAACCACTTACCGCGGCGCGCGGTTTTTTGTTCACCCCGGAAATTTTGAGGAATACAGTTTTCCTGTTACACATCCCACGGAGGTGCCCAAAAGATCCGAACCTCCCTTTGGGTCAGAAAGACTCCCAAAAATGCACGATGGCGCACCATTCCTAGATTTTAACCCTACCGTGGACCCGGTTTAATTTTCCCCGATGAAAATTTTGCCGATGAGCATTTTCCTGTTGATCACATCGCATGGGGGTGCCCAAAAAATCCAACCCCCTAGCACTCTGGAAAAGACGTCAGAACTCACGGGGAACGTCACCATATTCCCCCATATTGAAACCCCCCGCAACCTGGACGCGCGGTTAAATTTTTCCCCGATGAAAAATTTTTTCGGAAAGAGCATTTTTCCCGTTATCACATCCCCTGGAGGTGCCCAAAAAGATCCAACCCCCTCGCACTTAAAATACGTCAGAAAATGCACGGTGAGCGCGTTATTTTTGTAGTTTGTAACACGTACCCCGGACGCCATGTTAATTTTTCCCGATGGGGTTTTTTCCCAATAGCAGTTTTCCCCTTTTTATCACATCGCAGGGGGGTGCCCAAAGATCCGAACCTCCAGCAGCTCAGAATGACGTCAGAATGACAGTGGCGCCCCCATATTCCGTTTATTGTAAAACCCCGGGAAACCCCGGCGCGCGGTTTAATTTTTCACCCTAAAGTTTTGCCGGAATGACGGTTTCCGTTTATCAATGCCCCGGGGTCCCCAAAAAGGGTCCCAACCTCCACACTCGGGAAAAGACGTCAGAAATGCACGGGGAGCGTCACCATATTTCCCTGATTTTAACCACGCTACCGCGGACGCGCGATTTTATTTACCGATGGGGTTTTTCCGGAATGAGCAGTTTTCCCGCTCATCACATCCCACTGGAAATGGGGCCCAAAAAATCCAAACCCCTTTTGCAGCCTAAAATGACGTCAGAACTGCCGGGAGCGTCACCCTATTCGGTAGTATTGTAAACCCCTACCCCGGACGCCGGGGGGGGGGGAATTTTTCCGTGGAAGTTTTGGGCCGGGGAAAACAGGTTTTCCGTTCATCCCCTCCCCTGGAGGGGCCCAAAAAGATCCGCCTCCTACGCCTAAAATGACGTCAAACTGCAGGTAGCTCACCATTCCCTATATTGAACCACCTACCCGGACGCGCGGTTTTAAATTTTTCACCGATGGAATTTTTGAGGGGGAAAACGGGGTTTCCCGTTTATCCATCCCACGGAGGTGCCCAAAAAAATCGAACCTCCCAGGGGCTCTACAAAAGACGTAGAAACCACGGTGAGCTCCCTATCCGTGATTGTAACCACGCTACCGTGGCGCGCAGTTAAATTTTTCCCCCGAGAAAGTTTTTTCCCAATGAGCGGTTTTCCCTTTTATCCATCGCATGGGGTCCCAAAAAGATCCGAACCTCCCAGCAGTCTAGAAATGACGTCAAAATGCACATGACGTCACCCTATTCCGTATATTTAACCACCTACCGGGGCGCGCGTTGTTGTTCACCCTGGAATTTTTTTAGGAATGAGCGTTTTTCCGTTGATCCATCGCATGGAGGGGGCCCAAAAAAACCCGAACCCCCCCAGCAGCTCTAGAAAACTCAGAACTCACGGTGACGTCCCTTATATTTTGTAGTATGTAACCACGCTACCGCGGACCGCGGTTAAAATTTTTCCCGAGGAAATTTTTTCCGGAAGAGCAGGTTTTCCCCGTTTATCAACCCCCCTGGGTGCCCCCAAAAAAACCGAACCTCCCATGGCTCTAGAATGACGTCAAAAAAGCAGTGAACGCCCATTTCCCTAAATTGTAACCCCACCTCCGCGGACCGCGAATTTTTCACCGGGGGGTTTTAACCGGGAAAGGCAGGTTTCCCTTTTATCAACCCACTGGAGTGCCCAAAAAAGATCCGGCCCCCCTAGCAATTTTGAAATGAGTCAGAATGCCGGTAAGCGTCACCATATCCCTATTTTGTAAAAAGTTACCGCGGGCGCGCGGTTAATTGTTCACCGTGGGAATTTTTTTGGGGGTGACAGGTTTTCCTGTTTATCACATCCCCCGGAGGGCCCAAAAAATCCCAACCTCCTAGTGGTTCTAAATGACGTCAGAACTGCACGGTGAACGTCACCATGTTCCGTAATATTGTAACCACGCTACCGCGGACGCGCGGTTAATTGTTCA
Source organism: Pecten maximus (assembly GCF_902652985.1). Classification (NCBI taxonomy): domain Eukaryota; kingdom Metazoa; phylum Mollusca; class Bivalvia; order Pectinida; family Pectinidae; genus Pecten; species Pecten maximus. The sequence goes on from NW_022980579.1 coordinate 3,098, forward strand.
TCGATGGAAGTTTTACCGGAATTAGAAGGTTTTCCTGTTCATCACATCCCACTGGAGGTGCCCAAGAAGATCCGAACCTCCTAGCAGCTTTAGAAATGACGTCAGAACTGCACGGTAAGCGTCACCATATTCGGTAGTATTGTAACCACGCTACCGCGGACGCGCGGTTAATTGTTCACCGATGGAAGTTTTACCGAATGAGCAGGTTTTCCTGTTGATCACATCCCACTGGAGGTGCCCAAAAGATCCGGCCTCCTAGCAGCTCTAGAAATGACGTCAGAACTGCACGGTAAGCGTCACCATATCCCGTAGTTTTGTAACCACGTTTACCGCGGACGCGCGGTTAAATTTTTCACCGATGGAAGT
>NW_022980580.1:0-41430 GCF_902652985.1 Pecten maximus
AAACCCCAATACTGTAAATTTGCTGTGGCCCCCCTTTCACCAGTGACAGTAAACAACAATTGCGGTGCCCAGTGCAGAGCTACATTGTCGACTATGTCATGGTATTTTATCTAAATACAGAGACGTACAATCATTGGGAAACATTCGCAGTGATTGATCAATTAATAGAAGTCATTGATCACATATCTCATCAAAATGACACAAGCCTCCATGTGCGTTTGTAAACATCACCGATGAAGTAAATCGGTAACGTTCGTTTTGATTGGTCGAAAATTTCATGTGTAAAGGGTGGTAATTTCGAATCTCCGCTAGAGGGCCAGAACTGACGCCTATATCTGCCAAGGGTTCGTGGAGTGTAACGTAATCAGAAGCCTTGGCTAGCGAAGATGGGAAGGGATTAGACCTCGCCACTGTGGCGGTGATTGGGGACCATACCACCTGACGCGTACTGTATATAAGTATCACATGAGCGTTTCTGCAAAGGATTTCTTTAAGATTTAAGAATATATCTATATGAGAATGCCTCGATATCAGAAAGAAAGAAGCTAGGTTTTCACACAAACATGTCTCCGTGTTGATCATAAAATTAACAATCTTATGATCTAGAAGGAAGATCTTGTAATTGTTCGGATTCTGGTATAATCAGATATGTTTGATATGCCTTCCGTCAGGCTCCAGTCACGGCGTCAGATACAGAATTTAAAACCTGTGTCACGACCATGCGGTCACCAACTGTCATATGGTTTGTGGATAGACCCTCCAGAAAAGTTATGTACAAATAGAGAATACATGGGTAGTATGTTATAATATAAGGTTTATTTTGGTACCAGGCTTTCCGTGCCGAGCACCAAAATAAACCTTGTATTGAAACCTACTAGCCGGGTATTCTGTTTATCCTGCAACAATTTTCTACAAGTTGACGACATCCCGCTTTTTTTTACCTTTCTTGAGTGACCCCGAGTGAAGTGCACTGCTAATTCGCACAGAAAGATAACTATGTAGTGACTTTATTGTGTTTTTATCGGACCAATGAACAATTACACAGACATACTACAAGTCATGAAAAACAGTATATCACAACAGTGAATAGTTATTTCACCTGTAGAGGCGCACGAGCCTACACTAATTGATTAAATACCTACATGTTCATATTTAATATCCATATGTGCAGGGACCCACCCGCCTGCACCGTTCGAATAAATAAACAAGGAAATAAACATTGGTGTCACTAGGTTTATGACCACTGCAGGGACCCATGCGCTTGAAGTAAGCCACATACACAAAGTACAAAATCTAGACCTTACATAACATTCTACCCTAAATCGACCCCAAGAGTCTAGCAAGGTATTGAACTTTCACGATTGAAGACTGTATAGGGGAACCGCTCGAATATATCTCTTAAGCGTCGGATTTCCATCTGCCTAACAACCGAATCTGGACATCAGTCATGCCTCTTTCTGCTGCTAGAGTGGTCCCACCAATTCTGAATAAATGACCTTTATACTAGGAACTATCTAGCTCACAGAATCTGAGACAGCGTCGGACTGTTAAGTCAAAGGTATGATGTAGTACAGGTCGTCTTTCTGGATGTAAAGAGACCCGGGACTAGATCCCCGAATGGACAAGTACTCAAGCAAACCAGCACAGCTTTAACAGGGTATATTGTGTGTTTTCCCTTAAGACTAGTTACTCTGACACTATGAGTCTGATTGTCGGAATGGTGTTTACAATTAGAATATTTGATTTCGATACTGGATGGAGTACTCCTATGATATGCAATATATATATCAGAAATCCGGAGAACGTTTTTGACAACCAAAGGTGTGGTGTAAACAAGTTCCCCTATGCGAGCTAAGGCATAAAAGGCGAGGATAAAGATAGAACGATATACAGTGGAACTTCGTTAACTCGAACTCGACGAGACCACGACAAAACTTCGAGTTATCCGAGTGTTCGAATTAAGCGAGTTATCATTTTTGGTGAAAAGTGTGGTCAATATTTGTCAACATTATATAATCATTATAACTCCGCTCTGTCGCTCATCAGTTTAGTGTGAAGACTGGTCAATACATGTAAATATATATGTAATGTTTCTGAAACGGGGTTGGGATTTGGACAGAGGATAAAAGACAACCACAGTGGTGCAGTTCCTTCTTTTCACGTTTTATTCACATATAGTCTCAGTAGGACACCCTAAAACAGTAGAAACAAATACTATAAATTTACAGTAGATATAGACATAATAGATAAATTTAACAATACAGTAATAAAACTTTACATATGACCACATACAGTTACCATGATAATAATAATACAATTACATCATCCCGAATTACATTGACAATAATATGGATGATAGACAAAATGACCTTATAACTAATTTGACATGTCTTATATTAATAACACTTACTCTATCAATGTGACAGGGGTTGAATCCCAATACCAATTCCGTCCTTTTTTTACAATGAACCTGACAAAATGAAAAGACCACCATATACCACTATACTTTATACAGTGACAAATATATATATCTATAAAATACTTCAGTGATAATTAATATACCACTTAAAAGTGCTACATTGGACAAATGGAACAAATGTAACTGTTGTTTGTAGCTATCAGGACAGAGAAAGATAATGCAGATAATAACTGATGAATTATAGGTTCAATAATGGGAAGACGTGTGTCGTATGTTAGTGTAGTTTTGGATGCACCTGTTTATTAAAGTTTTTTTTTAACAATAAAAGACTTCGTCGGATCTGTATGACCGTATATATTTGGCACATAAGCAATTGCTGACAAATATGAAGTGATTGTAGATGGTGAAAGGCCTTTTTCAAGGCAATGAGCTACATACAGAGCAACTGTTGCATAAGTAAGTGAAAGATATGCCCGGTTGTGTAATAATGAGAGACAAAAACTGTTTACATCAGACAAAACTTTGTTATATCCCGTTCAGTTGCTGGCGCAAGACAAGCGGTCATTGATTTTGTTAATGTAGCAGTTATAGTCCCTGATCCAATCGTTTATCTACGGGAGTTGGATCTGGGGAGGCTGATGGACACATTTTTTTGAACTTCTCTACCTGTAAACGAGACGAGGCATCAGCTAGCAAGTTATCATGACCTCTAACATGAACGCACTTTAAAAGGATATTGTTATGAAGGAAGGACAATACGAACATGTGTATCAGCCGAATGGTGATTGGATATCGTGCTGATTGTTTATTTATCACCGGAACCAAAGCTTGGTTGTACGTGAAGAACCAAATGCATTTAATTGTGAGTTGTTTGTCCCAAGCTAGAATAGCCAACACATCAGATAAAGTTCAAGGATAGCTATTTTACCTGTTTTTGTTGTACTTCAATGACACAGGTACCATAGAACCACTGGTTTTGAAATAGACCCCGTAGCCTATGTAAGATGAGTCTGTGAAACAATTGATATTGTCACTAAACAGCCATTGCTCGTCTAAGAAAAATTGGGAACCATTAAGCCTAGTAAAAACTCTTCCCACATACTGAGGTCAACCTTGGCAGCTTTCGTAAGCCGAAGATGAAATAATTTGTGAAAAATCAATAAGACGGCGTAAGAAGGCACAACCTTGTAACACCACAGTTGTAGCGAATTGTAAAGTACCAGTGAGAGACTTATTTCTTTTAAAGCTACCTTCTTGCGTGTTTTAAAAGATGTGAATAATTCTCTACACCCAACTAATTTATCCTGGTCCAAAAGTTTTAGCAGGGGCTAATGGGATACCAATGTATGAACATATATCTTGAAAAGAGTTAAGCAAGGCTTTGCATTCTGATTCTGTTTGGGCAATAAAAAGAAAATCATCTAAAACATGAACAACTCTAGGTGCCTTGAGTTTAGAAAAAAAACATTATAAGGCTTCACTTAGCTCTTCAAAACTTTTGTAATTCTCAGATAAACTCATTGGTAAACATTAATATTTTGTCAAAATAAAACTTCCTTCCCATTGCAGTTCTAACATCTTGTGGTCAGCTGGATGAATGGGTACTATTCTAAATACTGATTCGATATCAGTCTTAGCTAAATAAAAACTACCTTGGCCTAGCTGTTTTACTTTGACAATAGCATCCGCTATTGAGACATATTGCACAGTTGATGACTCTGGACTGATTCCATCATTTGATTGAAAGGCCTTTCAGGTGACTAAGGTGGTGAATCATACGGAATTTACCCGGTTCTTTTATTGGAACCACACCTATAGGACTAGTGTGAAATTTTTTGTATGGTGGTGTGATAAATTGACCTGCAATATGCCCAGTCTGTCATTCTTTCCGAATTTTTTCTTTGAAAATGTTAGGAAGGTCTCTAGCTGATCTTAGGTTTTTACATGTTAGCTTAAATTCAACTCCATTATAATGAATGCGAAAACCCTATTTGAAACCTTAAGGTAGACCGACCCTTCTGTGACGTCACAGACATGAGTCCGGCGATCCGGCAATCCGGCGTCCGGCTATCCGGGTGCTTGATTATATTCACGAATAGTTACACCTGGTTTAATTTTCAAGTCAGCTGGGAGATAAATGTTTAGGCCTACAGCACGATGCAGTCAAGAGGTGAAGGGATCAGGTTTGTAAAACTAAAAGACTAGATAAGGCTTATGCTTTCAATGAAGTGAGAACATAAATTAAAGATGGTCCATTGAAAACAAGGACAGCGCCGATGTATCACATAATCAGAGACCTATATACTAGGGATTCGCAACAAGCTCATTGGCTTACCAAACGTCACCGCCGAGCGGAAGTTCGGGTGATTTATCCCAGAGTGCATTGCTGCTCCTAATGTTTAGACGCCATATTGAAAGTACGCCTGAAACACGGTCAGCTTTATGACAGCTCATAGAAGACTATTGTCCGATAACAAATCACGGGAATCAAACGTAAGTGCAATTATTTTTTATGTAAACTGGTATTTCAAACGTATTCCGTCGTATTTTATGTTCGGAAGACTGCACATGTGACCGTTCAACTTCTTTTCACGGCGATTACCGCGCTGGTTAGCTTATGTCGGGCCGCTTATGTCTGGTGCTACATGGTTTCAGTTTAACTCCTTTTTTATTTATTGACCAATTTCAAAATGGTTTTCAAATAATTCTTGCTTGATAGTTACTCTATCGCGTTTAGTCAAATTTGTTGTGTAATTCATTGTGAATATTTAGTAATTGCCCAGTGAAAATAAGTAAACAAAACAAATTATGGTTATACTGTGAATGGCTGGTGTTAAGGACAGTGCTACATGGTTTCAGTTTAACTCCTTTTTTATTTATTGACCAATTTCAAAATGGTTTTCAAATAATTCTTGCTCGATAGTTACTGTATCGCGTTTAGTCAAATTTGTTGCGTAATTCATTGTGAATATTTAGTTATTGCCCAGTGAAAATTAGTAAAAAAAACAAGAGAAAAAGATGGCTGGTATACTATCGTCTATTTTATTTTTAACTGGAAGGTGTATATAATTTAAACTATCCATTAATTATATTCAATTCAACTTTAATATCATATTTATGATTAGATTAGTGATTTGATAGCTATAATCTGTAGAATTTTATATAGTATAATCATGACTTCTATTAACATTGATCTCATGAATAATAAAGCCATTATTGAAAGAAATGCATTAATTGAAACTAATTGAAAAAAACATAAATCAGTCTAATGTAAATTAAATTAAATATTATACTTTTTGTAAATTATTTAGTGTTTCAAAACAGATATTTGATACAGAATTGCAGGGATTGATCGAGGAATGAGTGTGTTGGAATATAATAGCTATGATATCTTTTGCACATAGCAAAACATTAAATACTGTGGTATATATTTTATTGTATTGTGTGGGAAATTAATAAAATCAAAATGTTATATATTTTTTCCCCATTATGACCGATATATACCCCCCCAACCTTTGGGGCATTGATCACACCTCACCTTTGATAAAAACATTTACACCTAGTCATGGGACATCTCCTAATAAACTCAAAGGGGGTCCATTCAGAATATATGTAGAGTATATACCTGTATGTACTGTACCTGTACTTCTGGGTCTACAGAAAAAAATATTGTCATGGTGATCACCTGGGCTCCCCCACTCCATCCAAACCATAAGGACATTGGCCACACCTTTATTACCTTTGAGATATACATCAATCAACAGGTGTGTCTCATTGTCAACACCTGTCCTGAGGCTGGCCATGTCCATCTCCCCAAAATACTAGAGTTCACATAAGGCATGCTGTGCAGTATACAATCTAAATATTTACCTGTACTCTGGAAGACAAAAATCCCTCAGGTGTGTCCTCATTCCCTTATTAAACTTAAATGAGTCCATTCATATTTAGATATATATGTTTTTAGGTTAATTTTGAATTTACGAATCTGTTTAATCAACATTTGGGGTATATGAATTTACTGCAGGGTATTTGAAATTTGAATGTTTCAAATTTAAATCTTATAGAAGCTTCTCTGCCTATTCTATACCATAATGTATCAATACTTATTAAACTTGATTTTTTTTTCAGAATGCCAAAGAAGAAAAGATCTACCATTGGCACATGACCCAAGTACTATCAAAGTTTTCAATACTAAATAATAAAATATTATCAATCATCAAACATGACAGTGTTTTTTGGTTTTTTTTTTCATTTTACTTAAGACTTTTGCTATAGCATTTGTCTAATAAACAAGAAATATCTCTAAAAAAAGATAAAAGGCATAGTTTTAATGCTGGTTTTTATACTGTAAAACTGCTGGTGAAATAAATCAACGAATCACTGGTCTAGTGGTGGGTGCAGATGAGCTCTATAAGGCCTATAGGTATACAAGATATATAACATTAAACAACTACAGATGTGTACAGGAGAGTGTTACATACATGTACATGAAAACTGTTCAATATAAAATTATCTACACTAATAAATTTTGTCTTCTGCAAGCCAAATATAGATATTACATGTAACCTAAATTTGACAACTCTCTAACATTATTAACAGATAATAGTTGGATTAATTTAAAAACAGAATGTCTTTTGTAGTAATATTGTTTTATACATTTTACCCTCAGACCTGTATATAATGGACATATAAAAAAAATGAAACTCGCCCTCGATGTCACCCAAATCACAATTGTTACAGGTTCTATTTCTTTGGGTAATATTATTATGTCTACCTATTTCTATATTTAATTTGTGTGAGGATGATCCACATACATTTATATTTAGTTTCTATAGGTTTTAAACTGTACACAGTGGCTATCTATCAGATATCGATATATAATCTACCTTTCGAAGAACTAGATATCTGTTAACATGTTTTATTTTGTAACATCGGTCAATCTCTGCTCAATGCTTTTAAAAACATTGTCTACTGGTGTATTAGAATAAAACATGTACTCAATACCTAAAGCGGCTAATTCATTCTTAATGTCACATATCCACACGTCATTCTCATTTACCATTTCATCAAGACATGTTTTCAATACCAGATTATCCGACTGTTTCACCAATATTTGAACACTCTTAATTTTCTCATAATAGTTAATGGTAATCTACCCAATTCACAGTAAACGAAGTCATTGCAAGTTGATTTAGGCACCTTATTAAGTTAAGTATTTTTTTTTTACAGAATTTTTAATGTACGCTTTCGACATCTGGTGCTTTATGAAATCCCCATATTTCCGATGCATAACGTAAAATACTATTTACATACGAATCAAAAATAAAACAATAAGTTTCTACATTCAAGCAATGATTTCTAAGAGAAGTTGTCAGAGAAAATAAAGCTTTTCTGCCTTGTTCTGCAAAATGTTTTTGTGTTTTGTAAAACTTCCCATTGTAGTTGAACAGCATACCCAATAATTTAAAACTGTCAACAATTTCTATATTGTCATTATTATTCATTATTATATTTCCATGGCTCATTATTTTTTATTTGTCCACAATTTCTAAACACCATGATTTTAGTTATATCAACATTGACCTCCAGATTCCATTTTATGGTATATGCATATACAGAATCTAACAATTGTTATTTCTTTGTAGCTTGGGCACTCCATTTTAGAATCCTGAGGTGTCAGGATGTACAGATATTTGGTCAGAAATCTTCAAAAACCCACCCACCCACCCTCCCTTGAAGAATGTTAAATTATCTTTAATTTATTGTCTTCACATAGGTTTAATATAAAATTTAGAGAACTTTTGCTTATCTATTGTATGTAATATTACTATTTGGTGCTATTTGTGCGAGAGTGGAAACTTGTATAGTATGTTTGATGTGCTTAATTAATATAACAAATTTAATTTATTGATTGTCTGCCTTATAGGGCTCATATGTAAATTAAATTATTCTCATATTTGTAGCCCTTTCACCCTGTTCAGAATTTATGGCGATTTATCATGAATGGACTTTAATGTGACTCTATAGTTCGATCTGGGGTGAAAGGGCTTTTTGTATTGTATTATTTAGTTTCATTAAATGCCAAAACTAAAATTTCTGTCTTGTCTTATATATAAGGGAGATAATTTGTAAATCTTCTGGGCAGTTAACAAATATATCCAAACATAATTTGTAAATCTTCTGGGCAGTTAACAAATAAAGCCATGTCGTCGGTATGTATACATTAGCAAGAAAAGATTAAGCATCTGTAATTCAATACTTGGACAGTTGTCATTAATAAAGTGTATTTAGATACAAAGAAAATAACACAGGTGATTATATTTCCCCTTGTAAGAGTCCGGTATAATTAAGGAAGCACTGACTGAAGTCAGTATCACTATCGAAAATATAAGAATCGTCGTCAGTATATTTCTCTATAACATCTAAATTTAGATCATCGTCTAATGGCAGAAAATCGGACGACATTTTCCATGTGTTTCTATATGAATCTTTAACGGAAAAATGGTGCTTTTTTCGGTTAGACACTACTTAAATATCGTTGTTCACATCTTCCGATATACATTCCAGTGCATAGGTATAACTATCACCAGTGTGAAGTTATCTCGGCCAAACGCGGTGACACATGTGCACAGACAGTCGTCGCCATCTCTTGGCACGGCAGATGTCACTAATATAAACAACTCCGATATCCACCTATTGCGCAGCCGCAGCGCTTGGTCTCGCTAGATCTCGTGCTAAATATACCTCCGGTTATGAGAACAATAGGTGAGGTCGTGACTATGCGAGAAAAGCGGTTGTTGCGAGTCCCTAGTATATAGGTCTCTGACATAATGTGCCAATGTGTGACGACCATATAACGTTAGTTACAGTCTCGGCGGAGACAATTTATATCAAGTCAGGAAGAGGTTAGCACATCTCCAATTTATGGCAATGTAGAACAAGAGGACACTTCATGGCGCACGGGCCGACGCATATTGGAGTTGGGGACTTTGGCCGATGCTCTAAAAGCATGCGCACTTTGCGGCAACCAACAATTACTTCATTATGTACTCCATCTGTCAGATTGTATATTGTTAGGGGAACGTAAGTTCGGCCTTGCGCACTTTACATGTGATATATTGTTATTCAGAATGCGAGGTAGTCAACCATATTCCAACCGCGGGTAGACACAGATCAGAAAAAGGTGGAAACGCATGGGACGTACAATGTAAACACAAAACTTGCAACATGCATTGATGGTATAAAAGATCTATATAAACTCTCACGAAATTTACGTTGACACTCGACAATTTTTCAAAAACCTAAAACCCGTGAAATTGATGTAGATGTTAAGAGCCTTTTTACTCATATTCTGGATATATCATAAATATTGTATTTAATCAACTGTGGGCCTATAAAACACGTTTCTTGTGATCGGTCTAGGCAGGAGATTTCACTCCATGGGGAGCTCTCTACCAGGTTCGAGCAGTTTTATAAATACAGATCATAACAAAAACGGATGACGGATTGACAAGCACAAATTCGGACCCTTTAAAGAGGCATGTCCGTGAATGAATTGTAACGAGTTGCATAAATGCAAAAAATACATAAACAAAAACCATCAAAAGGCCAACTCTAGTAATTTCTACATCACTACCATGTCAGCAAATTGCGGCGCCCGGGTGTTAAACTCAAGAGCGTCTTGTTGCCACAGGTGTAAAATACGGATCCAATAAGACTTGACAATGTCAAAATATATAATTCCGATAAACTGTGAAATTTACAGTCATTTCAATCGCGGATTTTGCTGTATATGTTGCATAATTCGTGGATTGCGGCATAATTTGGTCATACCCGCCTACAATGTGGGCGAATTAGAATTTTTTTTTCTGTCAGTTATCCTTGCAAGTTATAGCCAATTTATCATTTTGTTCCGGGGTCGAGTTATTTTCCTTGAAGGACATCATTATCACATCAAAAAAGAGAAAAAAATATCCCAACCGTTCTTCCGATCTCGTCTTCGGCGTTCATTTTCTATAGAAATTATCGTTGCCCGGATGTAAAATTCATCGATGCCCAGGTGTAAGCACCGGCGTCCGGTCAGTACGATTGAACCGGCCGGTGAGTAAAGCCTGGGGTCGCGGTTCGATGACGGTGGAGGCACACTACTTGCTTTTCTGTTACATCGGTTGACCATTCCAAGTGCAAGCTATATGAAAATGAGAGGATTCGTTGGGGATAAAACCTGGGTTAATGTGTGTCCGGAGCGAACTCGTTTGAAAAGTGAGGAAAAGTGAGGCAGGTTTTAATTGTAAATAGGGTACATAGTGATTTCAGGTGGGGGAATTTCCATTAAGTCAGTCGGTAGAGCGACGGAGCAGTAAGCAGAGGGTCGCGGGTTTAACCCCTTGTGGAGGCACTAAATTCGCTTTCCTGTTATATATATCATAAAAATATTGTTGTATCGTCTGCCCTTTTACGTTGTTAGTAGCAAAGAAATATGGCAGTAGAATACTGATGCCTGCATTATTAAGTGCACGATCATTTGGAATCCAACAATGCAAAGTAAAGACAATGAAATTCACATCAGGACAACGATGGCCTGAGGCTATAGAAAACCTGGTCGGTCTATGTAAAATTTCTTAGTGTTGGCCCCAATGGCTATGAAAAGTTTGAGTCCTGACATACAATACAATTCATGTAAACAACATTCCAATATTTTCTGACAAATGATGATATGAAATCAGAGCTTAAAATAGAGGGTTTTTTTAACCCATAATAGCGTGTTATTACTGGATGATGCAAGCGTTTGCGTGACAGTAATGCTACTTTTCAACAATATGTTTACAAAATGGGTCTATGGAAAAATGACTTGGGCTATGGGATTTCAATTTTCTGTAGACATACTGTCTTAGGAATTTTCATATATACTTTCATGTATAGATGTTTAGATGTAATACATAGTTTTATGTAACAATGTGTTTACATGTTTAGATTTAGATTTTTTAAAAAGGGGGTATAATCACCTATTATATGTCGGCCTAGTTTGTAGCATTTTTTGTGTGTCATTCTTTTAAATTAACCCCCCCCCCTAAAAAAAAGTATAAAATCTGAAAATGTGGTTTTGGTAGTATATACATGTTACGGTGAGTGATTACTGTCATAGCTGCGCTCTTCTAAGGCTTTGTCTTCATTCAAATTATATCATCGCATAGGTTGGAACGCTCGACACTCGACACTCGAGCAACATTGTTTAGCGCTGCAAATGAAGCATGTTCTGGCATTCTGTATCGCCGATACGCTTCGTTTGACATGGCGTATTAGAAGCAAGCGTCTGAAGGACCATTAGTGTAATGTTCTAATTTTCATCCGGAAAAGAGGAAAATATCCGGAAAATGTTAATTGCGTTTTGGAAATCAAACAAATAAAATTCTTTTAAGAAAAAAAGAAAGTACCAGTAACATAGATTACAATATAATTTATGGAAGAAAATGGTAAAGATTTAACATAAAAAATCATCAATCTCAGATTCCAAAATAACTGCTCTAATTTGGTAATTTGAGCCATACTTGAAGCACAAGTTTTGGGGTACCAGCAAAGTAAACGGCCATGATGTGAAAAGTAATATGGTGAGGTGTTATTTTTTTTTTTTTCTTAAAGCATACATATGAAATTTTTAATTAAGCAAAAAAAGGGGGGTCATTTTTCTGTTCATATTTTCAGGAAAAAAATAAACGTGTATTTTTTTAAACAATTTTTCACTAAAAATAACCGGTTTTTCGTATAAAAATAGCCATATTTTGTTAACCACCCAAAGAATCTGCTCTTTTTTTTTGATAATTATGAATGATATTGCTCATACTGATGATATAAATAGGATATAAACTTCTTTTTATGCTTCAGGTGAATATTATCGGGGAAAGATAAAATCTACCAAAACCCTTAAAAATATGGGTTCAGTTATTAATTAATACGTATCATTATGTGGCCCTGGTAGTAAAACGAACGTGGTGACATATGTTTTTTATGTGCTTTTTGTGATAAGAGCATAATAAACATTGAAATACAAATAAAATTAAGGAGATCTATCAGAGGAAACCCGAAGAGTCGGTCTACCTTAAACAAGATATTGTGTTTTTTTCCGGATTATAACCTTTAATTACGTCTGCTAGCCTATCGGCGAAAATGTTTACAAACGCCTTCTGGACTTGGACAGATTTTCCCTCCAGGAGCTTGAAACAGAAATTCTTGGGGTGTGGAATAGGTAAGTGTTGGATTGATTGGGAATTTCGACCCACTTTGCGGATAAGGACCTCATGCTAAAGTTCCCATTCAAGACGGTCCCAGCCCTGCTCCCCATTTATTGCCTGTAAACGTCTAAAAGACGTATCATAATAATGCCAGTCAACTCCCTTACTGGCCAATTTACAAATAACCGACATATATTTCAAACGTGCTGAAAATTTGTCTGGTTTTATGTCACAATATATGCTGGCATAAATATGGAAGTTATTTGTTCCAAGGACAGTGTCTTTGTTTATGTTTTGGCACCTACTGTACCACAGGAGCCCCAGCATGATACTTTATGACTTGTTTAAGGCTCTCCTCTTCAGCCTCTGCAGCCCATATGTTTTCCTTCATGGGATGGGGTACCATAGCTTGGAGAGGAATAGCTGTAGATATGAATGGGTCGAAATCGGTGTCATCAGCTGGGGAAACATGTGACACAGTTGCTGCCACATCTACATCTACGGCATTCCATAGCACAGTGTCCTCGCTGACGGCTTCTTCATTTTGGGATAACACTGGAGAGATATTTGGTCGAGATAAAGCTTGATCAGCCGATCCAGCAGCCGTAGTTGAGTAGAATAGACTGGTGGAGTAGCAGTTGTCATGTTAATGTGGGCGAAAATTGTCTGCAAGGTGTTTCCACACACTGCCCTCTGTATAATAGTCTGCCTTGAGAAGTGTCCACAGAAGCTGGCTCCGGATGATTGTGAGGGGCTGACGTGGTAGTTTTGTTGACTGCCATCTCTTCAGTATTGACAGGCACATTAGGCCGGGGTGGGATTGTAGCGTGGTTTCTGCCAGCTTTTCTCTTTGGTGGCATACTTTCTTTTATCTATGAAGCGACAGTACCAGGTACAAGTGTAAAGAAGACAAATATTATAGCATTAGAGTTTTTATGTAGTAGCAAACAGACTGATTGACACATTTAACTTCTTATACATTTGTAGTGTCAGAAAAAAGATATTATGTACACTTTGTGTTCATTTAAGGCAGAAAACATGATACAATCATGACACAACTACATAAAAACAATGCTATGACACAAGTACATGTCAAATAATTAAACAATCAGCATAACAGACAGGAAGAACACATAATTTAAACCGACTACCTACAAGTAGGAAGCATTGGCATTAGTGAATACATTAAACACAGATGTGAGCCACGCTGCTGTACAATGTATGACAATGTTTACAAACACAACATAACGCAGCTAGGGCCCGTAAAGAATTGAGGCATCAGAGATAATGAGACCAATAGATATCTGAACAGCAACCAAAAATTATTGATAGATATCTTTATGTATATAATTGTAACCAACCATTGATAACACAAACCACAAACGAGGGACAATGTTATGTTTGATTGATTGAAAAAAACTTATTTGACACATCAATGGAATATAAGAATATAAATAAAATCAGTAAATATATTTAAGCAATTACAATATATTGCTGCATGTAATCAGAGACCTATATACTTGGGATTCGCAACAACCGCTTTTCTCGCAGAGTCACGACCTCACCTATTGTTCTCATAACCGGAGGTATATTTAGCACGAGATCTAGCGTGACCAAGCGCTGCGGCTGCGCAATAGGTGGATATCGGAGTTGTTTATATTAGTGACATGTGCCGTGCCAAGAGATGGCGACGACTGTCTGTGCACATGTGTCACCGCGTTTGGCCGAGATAACTTCACACTGGCGATAGTTATACCTATGCACTGTAATGTATATCGGCAGATGTGAACAACGATATTTAAGTAGTGTCTAACCGAAAAAAGCACCATTTTTCCGTTAAAGATTCATATAGAAACATATGGAAAATGTCGTCCGATTTTCTGCCATATTAGACGATGATCTAAATTTAGATGTATAGAGAAATATACTGACGACGATTCTTATATTTTCGATAGTGATACTGACTTCAGTCAGTGCTTCCCTAATTATACCGGACTCTTACAAGGGGAAATATAATCACCTGTGTTATTTTCTTTGTATCTAAATACACTTTATTAATGACAACTGTCCAAGTATTGAATTACAGATGCTTGATCTTTTCTTGCTAATGTATACCGACGACATGGCTTTATTTGTTAACTGCCCAGAAGATTTACAAATTATGTTGGATTCTTTATATGCATATTCCATAAAATGGAATCTGGAGGTCAATGTTGATATAACTAAAATCATGGTGTTTAGAAATTGTGGACAAATAAGAAATAATGAGCCATGGAAATATAATAATGAATAATAATGACAATATAGAAATTGTTGACAGTTTTAAATACTTGGGTATGCTGTTCAACTACAATGGGAAATTTTACAAAACACAAAAACATTTTGCAGAACAAGGCAGAAAAGCTTTATTTTCTCTGACAACTTCTCTTAGAAATCATTGCTTGAATGTAGAAACTTATTGTTCTATTTTTGATTCGTATGTAAATAGTATTTTACGTTGTGCATCGGAAATATGGGGATTTCATAAAGCACCGGATGTCGAAAGCGTACATTAGAAATTCTGTAAAACAATACTTAACTTAATAAGGTGCCTTAATCAACTTGCAATAACTTCGTTTACTGTGAATTGGGTGGATTACCATTAACTATTATGAGAAAATTAAGAGTGTTCAAATATTGGTGAAACAGTCGGATAATCTGGTAAATGAGAATGACATGTGGATATGTGACATTAAGAATGAATTAGCCGCTTTAGGTATTGAGTACATGTTTTATTCTAATTCACCAGTAGACTATGCTTTTAAAAGCATTGAGCAGAGATTGACCAATGTTACAAAACAAAACATGTTAACAGATATCTAGTTCGTCGAAAGGTAGATTATATATCGATATCTGATATATAGCCACTGTGTACAGTTTTAAACCTATAGAAACTAAATATAAATGTATGTGGAACATCCTCACACAAATTAAATATAGAAATTGGTAGACATAATAATATTACCCGAAGAAATAGAACCTGTAACAATTGTGATTTGTGTGACATCGAGGATGAGTTTCATTTTATTTTGATATGTCCATTATATACAGGTCTGAGGGTAAAATGTATAAAACAATATTACTACAAAAGACATTATGTTTTTAAATTAATCCAACTATTATCTGTTAATAATGTTAGAGAGTTGTCAAATTTAGGTTAATATCTATACTTGGCTTGCAAAAGACAAAATTTATTAGTGTAGATAATTTTATATTGAACAGTTTTCATGTAACACTCTCCTGTACACATCTGTAGTTGTTTAATGTTATATATCTTATATACCTATAGGCCTTAGAGCTCATCTGCACCCACCACTAGACCAGTGATTCGTTGATTTATTTCACCAGCAGTTTTACAGTATAAAAACCACCATCAAAACTATGCCTTTTATCTTTTTTTGGAGATATTTCTTGTTTATTAGACAAATGCTATAGCAAAAGTCTTCAGTAAAATGAAAAAAAAAAAACCACTGTCATGTTTGATGATTGATAATATTTTATTATTTAGTATTGAAAACTTTGATAGTGCTTAGGTCATGTACCAATGGTAGATCTTTTCTTCTTTGGCTTTCTGAAAAAAAAATCAAGTTTAATAAGTATTGATACATTATGGTATAGAATAGGCAGAGAAGCTTCTATAAGATTTAAATTTGAAACATTCAAATTTCAAATACCCTGCAGTAAATTCATATACATGTACCCCAAATGTTGATTAAACAGATTCGTAAATTCAAAATTAACCTAAAAACATATATATCTAAACATGAATGGACCCATTTAAGTTTAATTAGGGAATGAGGACACACCTGAGGGATTTTTGTCTTCCAGAGTACAGGTAAATATTTAGATTGTATACTGCACAGCATGCCTTTAGTGAACTCTAGTATTTTGGGGAGATGGACATGGCCAGCTTCAGGACAGGTGTTGACAATGAGACACACCTGTTGATTCATGTATATCTCAAAGGTAATAAAGGTGTGGTCAATGTCCCTATGGTTTGGATGGAGTGGGGGAGCCCAGGTGATCACCATGACAATATTTTTTTCTGTAGACCCAGAAGTACAGGTACATACAGGTATATACTCTACATATATTCTGAATGGACCCCCCTTTGAGTTTATTAGGAGAGGCCCCATGACCAGGTGTTAATGTTTTTATCAAAGGTGAGGTGTGATCAATGCCCCAAAGGTTGGGGGGGGGGGGGGGGTGTTATATATATCGGGTCATAATGGGGGAAAAAATAACCTTTTGATTTTATTAATTTCCCACACAATACAATAAAATATATACCGCAGTATTTAATGTTTTGCTATGTGCAAAAGATATCATAGCTATTATATTCCAAAACACTCATTCCTCGATCAATCCCTGCAATTCTGTATCAAATATCTGTTTTGAAACACTAAATAATTTACAAAAAGTATAATATTTAATTTAAATTTACATTAGACTGATTTATGTTTTTTTCAATTAGTTTCAATTAATGCATTTCTTTCAATAATGGCTTTATTATTCATGAGATCAATGTTAACAGAAGTCGTGATTATACTATATAAAATTCTACAGATTATAGCTATCAAATCACTAATCTAATTATAAATATGATATTAAAGACAATGAATTACACAACAAATTTGACTAAACGCGATACAGTAACTATCGAGCAACAATTATTTGAAAACCATTTTGAAATTGGTCTATAAATAAAAAAGGAGTTAATTATATAAACTGAAACCATGTAGCACTGTCATTAACACCAGCCATTCACAGTATAACCATAATTTGTTTTGTTTACTTATTTTCACTGGGCAATAACTAAATATTCACAATGAATTACGCAACAAATTTGACTAAACGCGATACAGTAACTACCGAGCAACAATTATTTGAAAACCATTTTGAAATTGGTCAATAAATAAAAAAAGGAGTTAATTATATAAACTGAAACCATGTAGCACTGTCCTTAACACCAGCCATTCACAGTTTAACCATAATTTGTTTTGTTTACTTATTTTCACTGGGCAATAACTAAATATTCACAATGAATTACACAACAAATTTGACTAAACGCGATACAATAACTATCGAGCAACAATTATTTGAAAATCATTTTGAAATTGGTCAATAAATAAAAAAGGAGTTTAACAAGTAAACTAAAACCATGTAGCATCGTCTTTAACACCAGACATAAGCTAACCAGCGTGGTAATCGCCGTGAAAAGAACGGTCACATGTGCAGTCTTCCGAACATAAAGTACGACGGAATACGTTTGAAACACCAGTTTACATAAAAATAATTGCACTTACGTTTGATTCCCGTGATTTGTTATCGGACAATAGTCTTCTATGAGCTGTCATAAAGCTGACCGTGTTTCAGGCGTACCTTCAATATGGCGTCTAAACAGTAGGAGCAGCAATGCACTATGGGATAAATTACCCGAACTTCCGCTCGGCGGTGACGTTTGGTAAGCCAAAGAGCTTGTTGCGAATCCCTAGTATATAGGTCTCTGATGTAATTGAGATATGATAAAGTGTTCAAACACAACATAACTCACGGACTATCACGCGCACTCAGTCATTGTTGTAGGGGAGGTAACTCCAAGAAAGAACAAAAAACGACTACTTGTACGATTTAAAATTGGGGAGCGCTGTCGCTGCCTTTGATGCCGAATACAATACCACCCCGTACAGATTTAAAGTATGGGTGCTGAAGTCGAAAATGAACACCATCTCTGTCGTACAACCAACTTCAATCCCTCATGCGATCATGTCGCCAACATTTGCAAAATATGCTCCCGGACAGGGAAGGAGGGAGTCCGTTACACGATGTTATAAACAGTCATGTCAAAATTAACTTTGTGGGTACGAGTCTTCTGGCCAGGAAAAGGCCAAACACAATAACATAACGCACAAAGGGGACCGCAAACAACTGCTCCAATAACAGAGTCCTGTTGTACATAACTATACGTTTGGGGTCTGCTCCAGACGACCCATGTCATTCCAAGCTATCTGTACACAAATTACATCTGGCCGATGAAATTGAATGTCATCCAAATGTCGCCGTAGCATGCCAATATTACTGCCTTGGTAACAAACTAAATGAATATTGTGGGAGTCTGGACGAAATCCTAAATTATTGCGGTCTGGTTGTTCGCCGCAATATTGTCCTAACCGACAAACGAGGATATGTCCCCACACTAAAACTGTCTTATGTGACATGGTAAGAAAAAACTTTACATGCATGCACAACTGAATAAATGGATTAAACAATTACTCTCCTTGTATGGGAAATGTCCTTAGACCATCTTCGCCAACATCGCAGATTGGTAGGCCGCCATGTCAGTTATTACTTTTCTGCTTCGCTTGAGCCACGCATAGGCAGCTTCAAATCCACAAAACCACACAAAAAAAAACGTTCTATAATTGTTTAAAGATGGGCACGGAATTGTTCCAAATCAAAATATACCGAAAAACAAACCGATCGGTAAACACTAGATGTATCAGATTCAGAGATAATATTATGATCTTGGAAATCAAATGGCGACCTTCTGAAAAATGTTTCTCGATGCTGGGATGCCCAGTTAATATTGACCAATGAGCGACGACCTTTACTCTATGACCCCGGATGTGACGCTTACCATATATAGGTCGTAGGGAGTGGCTTAATCCTATTGATATAGGAATTAGGAAAATTAGACAGTTTGTGCAAAAATGTGTTTGTTTGTTATAAATTGTAATATTGCATCACTGCGCATGGGAGCTGCTGTTAGCTTAATATCAGCATATCCATATTGATATTCTGTGTATGAAAGCCGTGCAAACAGTTCATGTTGTCAGAATATTTTTATTCGGTACAAATATAGAGTTACCGAGGGTCTTAGTTTGAATGATTCGTTAGTGAAGACAAGGAAGAAAATAAAGGTCTACAACTGGAAACCCACACAATCAGACAGAACTTCCATTTAGACGTTAGTTATAGATATCCTAGTTCAGGTTGCTAGCCAAATTCCTAGGGTGACATAAATGTGAACATTACTTTTTATATTTCTAATAGACGCCGTACAAGGAAACGGGTTCCATTCTGACATATGAGACAGGGAAAACTTATTATAAAAAAAACCTGTTATTATGCAAATGAGTTTTAAATGCCTCAATATTAAATACGTAGAAAATATATTACATGGTAAAATATATATCACATGCCTAATCAGTCCGGGGACCAAATAACAGACCGAGTGTTTTAGCTCTTCTTGTGGAGAGCAGCAAATTGCCTTCTTATGCGTCTGTCTTAGCAACGGGCACTTTCAACACAGGCAGAAAAAAAAAGAAAAAAAAAAAAAAAAGCAAAACAAAAACCAAACAAACAAAAAAAACAAGAAACTTGTAAACTTTGTCAACATATTGAGTCTAAAGATACGTTTAAATATGAAAGAAACAGCGAAAATTTTTCACATTTTACAAACATTAACGTGCATTATTTACCAATGTTGAATATCTTTCATGCAAATAGAGGTAAGATACATATACTACAGAATATACAAATTGTACACGTCAATAGCGCAATAACGTGTATTTTTTTATCTATCAATTTATTTATAATTGTTTGAAGATATTGTATTTACAATTTATATTAATGATTTTGCAAACACTGGTTATATTCTTAGAAAACGATCATATTTAATTGGTTGTTTGGTTGATGAAACATAGATAAAATTATATTTATCTTAATTGTGTAAAGATTTTGATCCGCGACCAACTCCCCGGGACTGGGATATGAGACAAAAAGTGGTCAATAAGCTAGAGTTTCAACAATCTATCTGCATATACGGATATGTCAAAATAAAATTCTCTGCAGATAATTATAGAAGGGTCTTTATGTACGTTCTCGAACTAACATATATAATTTTATAATGTTACGGTGCTCCTTTGTGCTACATCCTCCAATGTGATGGTGCTACAAGTTTTGAAAAACATACTTGTTGTACCATTAAATGTCCGACCGCCAGCTGTCCGATCCTCGACTGTCCGACCGCCAGCTGTCCGATCCTTGACTGTCCGACCGCCGGCTGTCCGATCCTCGACTGTCCGACCGCCGGCTGTCCGATCCTCGACTGTCCGACCGCCGGCTGTCCGATCCTCGACTGTCCGACCGTCGGCTGTCCAATCCTCGACTGTCCGACCGTCGGCTGTCCAATCCTCGACTGTCCGACCGTCGGCTGTCCGATCCTCGACTATCCGACCGTTGTTTATTGTAAGGTTGATCATGAGCAGATCTTCTTTTCGGAAAATAGCAAAAAATATTGCTTCAGTGTTGTAACCACAAAACTTGGTTTGCCATTAAAATTTTGCTTTGTTTTAATGTTTTCCAATTGAATTCCTTAAACTTCGATACATTTCGTTAAATTCGCGAGACTACGTTTTAACAGACAGGTATAATTCTTCGGCAGCTTCCGGTCATTAACTGAAACGTGGTGTAACGTCATTAACTTACGTGTATATCATATATTGGTTTTGGGATACGATTTCACTGGTCTCAATTCTTATATCTGTCAGAAGCTATTTTTGTATCAATATCAATTCCAAAATTTCCAACACACGTGAAGCGAAGTTATCTGTGATATCGGCTGATTGGTTGTCGTAAGGATCATTGAAAGATATTTTGTTTTATTTTGGTTTGCAGTTCAACAAGTACTACCTACTACAAAAACCAGAGGGAGGCAATTCATTATATTATCAGGTTGGTCTTTTTTCTTATACCCTGTTCTCTTACCCTGTTAATACGTCATCAGATGGATGAAGTCTAAACTGACCTAAGTGTTTCTATTGATTGGTGAATTTCACCACCTGTTATTATACTTGTGTGTCTTTTCCGCATTGTCCACGCTGTACGTGGTTAAGGTTAGCTGATAGACCCGATTTCATATCTCCTTCCAACCATCTAAATCATGAAATTCACTAGAACATGTCCTTTTTTTTGTCTTCTAATAGACCTCATTCCATTAAAATTGCTGCATGAGAAGGACAATATCATAGTTCTTATTCGTGCGCAAGGGCTGGTGTATACACTCTAAGGCTCTCTAAGGTTTGAGCAACTATACTTTACAGATTGAAATGTCTTTAATTTTCTTTTGTCATTATATTGCTGTAATCAGTAGCGGATGTTTTTCTTTTCTTTTCGCTGGATGTTGATAAACTCGATAAGTGATCGCAAAGGTGTGAACATCTACAGCAACATGGACGAAACGCCAACACGTCCGTGGACTCAATTACAGCATGAAAAGAGGCTTGATACATACTCATTGGTTCAACGATGGTTATTCAGGTTGTTTTTCTTCCTTTTTTGCAGAATGAAACTTGGCATAATGAAATGGACCCTATTCATTCTTGGGATTTGTGTTTTTATCACGATGCTGATTACAGGATATCGATATACATCTATAGACGAATTCCAAGGTATATAAGGATTGTTTGATATAAACTTTACAATCCAAATTTACAATCCAAATCAATAGGTTAATCAATTATTGATTGGAAGAGCTTTCCATGCCAGAAAGTCAAAAGTCAAAGTTTAAAAAAAAGAAGATCGGGTTATACATAATATACCAAGTTCTGTAGGCTCAATTGTACTCGGACTCCAGTGCTTCATCAATGAAAGTGTTTCCTTTGAGTAACTTTTCAGGATCGAGGGTTAAAGGTCAAGGTCAGAGTTATTATGAATAAAAAGTCAGATTATGTAGAATGTGATATCGTTCTGTATCGCCAATTTTAATGACACTCAGGTTAACATAGGTTTAGAGACACACATTGTAGTGATAGTTCTAACATCTCTTGTTAAAGTTAATGAGAGTAAGAACAGAGTCCCGTTTAAAATGTACTATCGATTCAGCAGTGTATTTTTTCTATTTAAATTATATAAAGTTCTTTCATGCCTTATCAGTCAACAGTCAAAACTCTTTCTCAAGGTGTTCGGCCAACCCGATGAACTGTTTCCCGAGGCTGCAGGCATACAAATATTTTACCTGATATCTGCTTGAAAAAATTGAAAATGTGTGAATAATGAAAATAATTGTGTAAAGAATGAAAAAAAATTGCAAAGAAAAAACAGTAATAATGTGTAAAACGTGAAAAAAAATGTGCGTTGAAAATTTGTAAAAAATAATTGCAAAATTTTTGATAATGAAGGAAAAACCAGTGAGAATATTAGGTGAAATATGCAGAAATATCTTCAGAAAAAATGTATCAAAATTGGTTAAAAATGTAAAACTACTACTTCTGCTACTACTACTACTACTACTACTACTACTACAATGACTACTACTACTACTACTACCACTACCACTACCACTATGTACTACTACTACTTCTACTACTACTACAACAACAAGGGAACTACTAACTACTACTACAACTATACACTACTACTACTAACTACTACTACTATCAATACAACTCACTACTTACTACTACAACTAACTTACTACTACTACGACTACTACTTACTACATTCGAACTACTACTACTTACAATGACATACCTACTACTACTACAACTTAATCTACTACTAACGACATGACTACTACTACTACTACTTACTAGCAACATGAATACTACTACAACTACTGACTACTACTACTACTAACTACTACTACTTACTACTAACTACTACTACTACGAACAACAAAAACACACCAAATACTAACTACTCACACTAAATACACTACACTAATAATAACACTACTACTACTACTACACACAACATATCTGACTACACACACTACACTACTATCTACTAATAATACTAAACACTACTTAAACTACTACTAAATACTATACTACAACTACTACTACTATACTTTCTACTACATGACTACCTACTTTCTACTACTACTACTACTACTACTACACTACTACTACTACTACTACTACTATTACTACTACTACTTAAAACTACTACTACCTTACTACTACTCTACTACTACTATCACTACTATACTACTACTACTACTACTACTACTCTACTACTACTACTACAATGACTCTTTCTAAATATACTAATATACAAAGACTAACCCACTATACTACTACTACTACTACACACTACTACTACTATACTACTCTAAATACTACTACTACTACAATACTACTACTACTACTACTACTCACACTACTACTACTATAACTACCACTACACTCTACTACTACATACTACTACTACTACTTATCCTAAATACTAATACTACTATACTACACAGACTACCTACTACTACTAACTCCCACTACCGATACTACTACTACATCACCACCACTACTACTACTACTACAACAACTACTACTACTACTACCACTACTACTACAACAACAACTACTACTACGACTACTACTACTACTACAACAATGACTACTACTACTACTACTACTACTACTACTACTACTACTACAATGACTACTTCTACTACTACTACTACACAGATTTGACAAGAATATGTCACATCTAAAACATTTTTTGCCAATTTTACTGAATATAATTTCCTCACATTTTCAACATATTAGGGTATATATTTACTCAATGAAAACTAACCCGCATTTTACCATTGTCACAATGCTAAGAGTCAATTACAAATATACGCCTATAACACCTAGTGCCTCTGGCTATAACAACCAATGGTTGTAGGATACAGACAGAATTAAAATGTAAACAAACAATATGCCGCCAATAATGAGGTATCGCTTAATGGAAATGTACCACAAACACTATTTCGTATCTGATTTAAAATTATCAGGAAATTGTGTTTATTGATCTTAGCTGAAATTTATTATTCTGCACGTGTATTGTCATGCCGTATCAATAAGTAATTCGTCAACATTTACCAAAATGTCCTTCTGTCGTGCTTGTCCATTTCCACAGCAAAACATATGACGTTCACGCGACTTCGCAGTTCTCAGGGGAACTATTTTTTACTACAGTTTATCAATTTCAAAATGTAATTTGTATATGTTTAACGATAAATATACGAAATCAAACGTTGAAAGAAACAAAAAGTGTTTTCTGACGCATTTTGATTATAAAATTCTTCCCATATTTGTTCCTTATTAATAGTTTTTATAGCGAGGGGATTCGTATTGTGTTGGGATGTTTTTGTTTAAGATATCTTAAATTGTCTTGTTCTTAATAAATATATTTCACTAATAAAGTGGGTATTGTATTTGCTTTGTTTAAGGAAAACGTGTGTCTGTTCAGACTAAAAACCTTTCACAACTGACGATGAAAAAAAAGGTGAGTTAATATTATTACGATAGCTCATCAGACAAGAATACATGTACATGTACATACGAAATGCCTGTTACATGTGTAAATATAACATCTTTACCTCATAACGAAATAAACTACATATGATTTACTATGACCTGTTAATATCATGCATGTATCGACATATATAATACATGATTCTTCAAAAATAGGTGGGTGTTATTCAACTTCTAAGGTATGAAATAATCAGTACAGCTGTTGAATAACATTCAGTTTATATTTCCTGTGGGAATAAACTCTAAATGCGTTTTGATCGGTTAACACTGTGACTTTTGACCGGTACTATATTTTTATCGCGCGCTTCAATGTGTTTTCATTTCCCTACGCTTGAATGGCGCTTCACGAGGGTCCCCGGAAATTGATAACGCTCAAGAGGTAGTTCGCAGTTGTTTTTGTCATATTTCTGAATATATAGGTATATATTTTCTATCGATTATTGCTTTGATAATAATGAACTTGCTGATTATTTGTTATGGCTGGTAATAAGTTGTGATGTTTCCACATATTTCCGAAATTGTCAGTTTTCCCTATGAGTCATATCCTTACACCCAACTGATACCGTGAAAAGAAATTCATCCTCAAAACAACTTTTCTATTGTGGTAGAAACAGGTCGAACAAACTCGTGGTTGTTGTATATGGTATTTCTTTCACTTTCGCTAGTTTGTTTTTCAAAAGTTTCTAAATCACTCGCTAAAGCCAGTGGTTTTTTGTTACTTTTGAAAAATAACTAACTCGAGTGAACAAAATATCATATACATATACACAATGTAGTTTGTGTAACCTCCATATATATTATAAGAAGAATAATATACTTCATAATGTTGTTTA
Source organism: Pecten maximus (assembly GCF_902652985.1). Lineage (NCBI taxonomy): Eukaryota > Metazoa > Mollusca > Bivalvia > Pectinida > Pectinidae > Pecten > Pecten maximus. The sequence goes on from NW_022980580.1 coordinate 25,823, forward strand.
CTTTTTTATGTCTAAACAGGGATCTCTGGAAAAATTCAAAGAAAGACAAACACATCTACTTGAAACTGCCATCCTAGCACCAGTTTGGAGAAGAGCCTAAAATTTGAATATGTTAAAAAAGATTTCTTCTATATGATTCAAAAACAAACTTTGTCTTCTGTATGGTACAAAAGATTAGGCTGTACTTTTCTGGCGAAGACTATTTCATTCATTAAAATACAAGGACATTTCAGATGTGTATACCATCAATCCTGAAAAAGTTTCACACGGAAAATCTTCCTACCTTAGGGCACCTAAATATCACCGAGGCTTCGCGAGTTTTAAGATCAGCGAATACAGCAATGTTTGTTCGAGATCCCTACGAACGTATCTTTTCTGCATACTTAGATAAGTTGTACAATATAAATCTTTATTATATGGAACACCTCGGGCGACATATAGTAAAATCAAGAAAAAAAACACAACTTTAAGCTTAAGATGTGGTCATGATGTGTCCTTCTCAGAACTGATACGATATTTAGTGGAACAGAAGAGAAAGAGTCATGAAGTCGATGAGCACTTCTCACCTATACACACCCATTGTTTACCATGTCAGATAAAATATAACTTCACAGGAAAAATGGAGTCTTTCGATGAAGATGTATCGGAAATAATGACAAAAAACCGGCATTTTTCAAAACGTATCGGGTCTAATGTCGAGAAAGTCGTCTATATCCAAAGAAATAAATTCCAGCATATACAACAGCATATTAGATGCATACAACACTCGAAAGAGTATGTTACAATGCATGACTATGAACGAGATGTACGGTCGTGTGTGGACGACACTTCACTTCGTGGCTTTTTGAACCCAGATGTACCAATGCCTGACTCCCCACATCTTACCGTGGATATGGTTTACCGCGAGGCGATCAAGAAACAGGGACCCATCACGCGTGTCCGAGTACAAACACAGAGGATTAGTTAAGATGTACAAAACTGTGGACCGACAACTATTGCTACAGTTTAGGGAGTACGTCCTACTGGATTGTAAACTGTTCGGATATAATTGACAGACCTCCATATATATTTTCCCACGACCTGATGGTTATATATATAATATAGTAATAATAATAAAAAACACAAACCAGAAATTCACACTAGCGCTTTCAACATGCTTTGAGAGCAAGCTCTTCAGGTTACTACACCTGAAGAGCTTGCTCGCAAAGCATGTTGAAAGCGCTAGTGTGAATTTCTGGTTTGTGTTTTTTATTATTATTACTAGTATACCCATCACAAGGACATTATATATTTCTAATTATATATTTACTTGTGACACGGACAAACCAGAAGAAAGGATATGGGACTACACCTGAAGAGCTTGCTCTCAAAGCATGTTGAAAGCGCTAGTGTGAATTTCTGGTTTGTGTTTTTTATTATTATTACTATGTATACCCATCACAAGGACATTATATATTTTTAATTACCTATTTACTTGTGACACGGACAAACCAGAAGAAAGGATATGGGACTACACCTGAAGAGCTTGCTCTCAAAGCATGTTGAAAGCGCTAGTGTGAATTTCTGGTTTGTGTTTTTTATTATTATTACTATGTATACCCATCACAAGGACATTATATATTTTTAATTACTTATTTACTTGTGACACGGACAAACCAGAAGAAAGGATATGGGACTACACCTGAAGAGCTTGCTCTCAAAGCATGTTGAAAGCGCTAATGTGAATTTCTGGTTTGTGTTTTTATTATTATTACTATGTATACCCATCACAAGGACATTATATATTTTTAATTATATATTTACTTGTGACACGGACAAACCAGAAGAAGGATATGGGACTACACCTGAAGAGCTTGCTCTCAAAGCATGTTGAAAGCGCTAGTGTGAATTTCTGGTTTGTGTTTTTTATTATTATTACTATGTATACCCATCACAAGGACATTATATATTTTTAATTATATATTTACTTGTGACACGGACAAACCAGAAGAAAGGATATGGGACTACACCTGAAGAGCTTGCTCTCAAAGCATGTTGAAAGCGCTAGTGTGAATTTCTGGTTTGTGTTTTTTATTATTATTACTATGTATACCCATCACAAGGACATTATATATTTTTAATTATATATATATATATATATATATACTGGTTATATATATATATATTTACATTTGTATGGCATTGTCACTATAAAGCCTTTTTGAGAGTTGGTGTCGTTGATGTTTGTTTAAGTTGCCGTGCATCACGCGACAGTATCAGCGTAGTAATACAACACAGACCTGCGCAATATTTTGTCCGGGCCAATATACTGAAAGCATTGTTATAGATAAATTTGGGCAAAAATACAATATTTTTTTTTCAAATAATTTATTATGAGAAACATGCCATATACGTTTGTTTGTAATAAATGTTGATATAATAAATTGTTGGGGTTTTTTTCAAGCACTATTTTGTTGCCGATTTTGTTTTGCCAATCTGCACGAGACATGAAGGCTGTTCCAGTTAACGACTAAAATTTGTGTTGCCTGTCGGTAACGCGGGATTATGATTTTTTTAAATATGATCTGTCAAAGGAAAAAAAATCAAATCGTTGGAAAATGGTAAATAAAGCGTTGAACTGTTTTTTGTATGGTATTTATGATCTATTTTGAGCGCGCATTATGTTGTTTGCTTGCAAAGCTCTGTCGTTCAAATAGATCATAAGTACCATACAAAAACAGTTCAATGCTTAAATATATATATATAAGTAAAATAAAAAAAAACCTCTCCGTTAGCGCTTTCGTCGCGTCATGGCGACTCTTCAGAATGATTTTAATTTCAAAATAGATGATTATGACGTCATAGACGAAGACATAGAGACAGTAATACACAACACAGAATGTTTTTTTAATATTAAATTCTAGAGATGTTGTATAAAAAAGGGAAACAACAAGAAAAATGTGTACATATTGTTCACAATACCGAGACATTCAAACGTGTCCCGTCTCCGGGAGTATATACGGAAACAATAGAAAACACATGTAAAATATTTGGATTACAGAAACCATTGTACATAGTTCATCGTACCGAAATATTATGGCCATAATCATCTATTTTGAAAATAAAATCATTCTGAAGAGTCGCCATGACGCGACGAAAGCGCTAAACGGAGAGTTTTTTTTGTTTTTTTTTACTTTTATAATTCGTCCGTAAGGATAAAAAACAATTTATTATCTATCTATATATATATACAGTACGAGGAGGGTGATTGGGTACTCAAAACGCTCACAGCGCGTTTGCGCCCGTCGAGCGATGGGGATTAAAACCCCGCTGCAATCCCGCCGTAATCCCGCGCAAGCGATGTCGCTGCGATCCCGCTCACGCAGCGATTCCGCTCTGACAAGACAGCAACCCCGCTCAGCCCGCGATTCAGCTCCGGAAGGCCTACAAACCCGCTCAGCCAGCGATCCCGCTCCGGCGGGCCAGCAAACCCGCTCAGCCAGCGATCCCGCTCCGGCGGGCCAGCAAACCCGCTCAGCCAGCGATCCCGCTCCGGCGGGCCAGCAAACCCGCTCAGCCAGCGATCCCGCTCCCGTAACATGGACACAAGAAATCCTGCAATCTTTTTTTTTTAAATATAACGATGAATAAGAAGGAACTCATATTTATTTCATCAGAAACGTTCGCAGAATGTAATGTAACGGTTACAAAATATGTTTCGTATTCACTTGCTTGAGTTGTTCTCTGCTTGTGTATCAAATCAAGAGTAATTTGGTAGCGTAAGTAATGAAGTTTTAGTTTAACAAAAATACATTTTATGGATCTTAAAGTATAATCATAGAAAAAGGTTTAAACACAAAGTTATGTTTTATACAACATCTTGAAAATGTTCATACGGAGAGTAGCGTAGTGCAAAATGCAAATGTACATATGATTTTAATTAGATTAAGTATTCTGATATATTTCTAAGTTGTTTTGTCTTTTGGTGTACATACAGTACATGTACATGTTAGCTGGATCGTATGAAGAGGAACATGACGCAATTTGGCCTGTTTCGACCTAAAGGTGACCATTTTCAAATAAAAAGTAGTTCTCAGATTTGATATTCGCTGGTGTCAATTAACATGGGGGGAAGACGTAGTTGATGAAATATTTAAGTTTGGATGTCAATTATACTAACTACATGAATATAGAAAACAAAACCCATCAGTTATGCAGCATACGGAAGATTAAGAGATCAAACCACCAACATTTATCTATTCTGCATACTATGTACATATCTACAAGTTGCGAAGCTCACAGCGATGACAACTGAGCAAAATATGAGTGCCATATATGTTTATATCTATTTTGGTATACGGTGATGTAGATTCGCAATAAGTCACGTGATATTTCACATGTACTCTAGTTAGCTCTCGCTAGCGCTGTGCGCGAACAATCATTATCCTTATATAAATTTTTGCGTGGTATATCCACTTAAAGTATCGTAGTTATGTATGATATATCAAAATAAAGAAGGCATTCTTTCTGTCAGTGAAACATTTTCTTTGATATAGGCAGGATTTGAAATGTGGTCTAATTGTCGATCGCCAGCCGTTATGTAGCCCATGCCCGTCTGAGTTACCTACAAATGTATTCAATGCTCGGTAAACGTCGTAGTATGCACAATGCACGCGCAATGTACAGGGTACCGAGACAGTTTTTTCGACGGCTGGCGATGGGCAAGTATACACTGATACATGTAGGCTTAGTTTGGTGTTCAATCCTTTCATATATATATAATATTTATGTAATTCTCTGAATGAAATATTTGAAATGAACTGTGGTCAATCTTATCATTTACATAAGCTGAGACGGTAAAATGTACTGTATTGTAAACTTATTAATATCACCCGTTTGATAGGTAACCAGTCTTGACATTTTTCATAAAATGAAAACACATTTGTTTTGAACAACCGGACCCATAACGTATGTCTCATATATACATTATACATGTACATGTACATTTGTATGTGCTTGTTTGAAACAAATACATGTACATGATTTATTACGGATAATGTTGTTATTATGATTAGTATTATGTGTATATATATGTAAATTGTATATGCATGTTTGGGTAAAATATCCAAGTTCGTCCTTATTAAAGTAATATGAAGATCAATAAATAAGTGTATCACGATATCGATCTATATAGGCTATGTCTGATGTCCAATCCTATTGACTTAACATCTCGTCAATAAGAGTGTGTTGAAATTAAAAATATGGATACTGAGTGTTCTATTTTCTTACGAAACCTGACATAAATAGTTACCCTGATTTTTTATTTAAACATATTTTTATTGTAACTTATATGTATATAAGAGATTGGGCAAAAACCACCTTTCCCGACACAAGTATACATGAAAAAAAATACAGCAAGATGGCATAAATAATATTTAATATAATATTATTTTTAACATGTTTACAAATTGGTTTAGCGGGAGAGAGAGAGAGGACGGGGGGGGGGAGTGTAGGACAAAAGCCCCCCCCCCCCCCCCCCCCGGACATTAGCCCCCCCGGACATTAGCCCCTAGGACAAAAGCCCCTCCGGACGAAAGCCCCCCCGGACATTAGCCCCCCCCCCCCCCCCCCCCCCCCCCGGACAAAAGCCCCTTCTTTATAAATTTAGCTGGTATACTTTATATTCAATTCAATTCAATTCATTTATTGACTTTAGGTCTATGACCCATCAGTACATAAATTAATATACATGTATTTATATATGTATATATATATATGAATACAACATGTATTATAATAAATTACAAACGTAATTGACCTATTATAATTAAATACGGAAACCGATTAACCGACATATGTACTATATTATGAGGAATATTAATCAACCATATTGTCTACTGGCAACATCAGCAAAAAAATACATTGTATACCACTTAAATCTTACAAGGGCTGCGCCCAATCACAGAATTGATACTAATTATAATACACTGTTACAGAATAAGGATCTAGGAGAACTTTTATACCAGTCAGTCAGAGAGACATGGAAAACAAAGTATCAGATAATACCATTGGTAGACACGACAGACGGACACCGGGAGGTTCAACAATGTATAAGCACACTATTATGCAATAACGTGTTACATCAAAACTCAACACCTACACAAACCGAGTATATTTACCACAATTCTGCAACTAAAAGCTTCTTTGATAAATCTTTCTAGCAATTCAATTCTTTAAGACTATTTGTGTTCAGTTTTATAAATGTGTACTTTTTGAAAAACAGAAACTATATATATATAATTGTTGTTTTTATCTCTGAAATTTGGAGAGTAATTGTGTGGAAAATGAAGGTCCTTGGTTCAATGTCAGTGTAGCATTATATGTCTGTGGTTAAAACATCATAATTTATTTTTTCAAACTTTATATTATTAAGTAAGCTAAAAATTTCAGGAGAGTTCTCCATGATGAACAAATTGTAACTGATTACACATAATTTTTGACTTCCTAATATACTGCAAATATTGATAATCAAAGAAATGTCTACAAAAGCAATAAACATTTGATCCCTATTTGCAGTGTCTCAATATATAATATAATAAGTACATAATGTACCTAACCAAACATGTTGCTCTGTGTTGTAATACGTTTAAATTTTAGGAATACAATGTAATTAAAATCAAAGAAACAATGAAGCCATTAATGGTATATTTCTTTCAGGAAAATACAATATCAATGAAAAACCACCAAACACCGGTTGTAACAGCTTATTGGTTTATGTAAACAGTTCAAGTAGTTGTTTGTTCGAACTGGTGTTTACATTGCAGAAGCAACTGGTGACTGAAGTCACTACATATATATGTAGCACTTAATATAACCACTGCTAAAAACATATATTGTAATTTAAAAAAAAAATGACTAAAATAAAAACATAAAAAAAAAATATATACATGTATATATAATTTTTTTTGTATGAAGAGGGCTTTGTCCACTTTTTGATTAGTGTGAAGGGGCTAATGTCCGGGGGGCTTTTGTCCTAGGGGCTAATGTCCGGGGGGCTTTTGTCCGTACCTCGGGGGGGGGGGGTATATATAAAGATATCGTGAAAGTATTGCTCTTATTTCAATGCACGTGTATATCTTGATAGTTTGCAACCATTAAACCAATACGTACAATGTACATATCATAAATGTATAACTTTCAACAATACAAATTACGTACCTAATTTAATCTAAAATATATACAATGATTTAAGAATGCTTAATACAATTATCATCGCATACGGATTTAACGGGTTTTACTTTCCGCTATTACGGCCTCAAAGGAAAGACCTAAATGTAAGAGGTGAGATACAGGTAGACTAGTAAACATGGAGCATAGGCTAAATCCTTATGTAACAACATTCCGCCCGCAGGTAAAAAAAAGCTGTAGGGGTCCGATGGGGTCACTGCGATACAGGTATACTCGCTATTGTAATCAAAATCTGTGATTGGCAGATGTTAACAGCAGGTGAAAACATTCCATAACGGTAACTACACTGTACACGACCGGTATTTGTCCTGTGTATAGAGGATTTATCTATATCACATTGATTAACTCCAATCATGATTTGTAAATGACGCGATTTTAACCACGTGGTCTCCATACACACAGTTTTATTTGGATACTATAACACATGGAAATGTGTTACATGAGGAACATTAACATTGTATCACACGTACATATATATGAATAAACAATCCAGTTACAAAAACATAATATTCATAGGATTATATTACATACACGTAATCAAAGAAGAATTTTTTTTTAGAAAAAAAAGACAAACCATTTAGAACTTCCGTTTATAATTATGACCTTAAACAGACCTTTGGTTTAGTTTATTTGGATTTGAGCGGTAATAATTTAGAATATGTAATTTCTTTGCCAATTTTCAATGATTGCCGTTTTTACAGGAAAACAGATAATAGTACTCATCTCCTACATTCTCTGAAGACAAGGTTCATATCTTCTCCTGAAACTCTTTGTTACCTACCAGTTTCAATGGAAAATTTCAATTACATGTACGTACACTCTGTATCTAATACAATTAGAGTTAATCTAATCTCATGCTTCATCGGACATAAAATGGACTGGTCAATAGCTCGGTGAAGGACGAAATACTTCACATTGTTTGGGTGTTAGGTCTTGATAATAATGGTGACTTTCGCATAGTCAGTACGTATTTTTTTTTTTTATACTTCCGAAATAAAAAGGACAGGAAATTTTCCATGTTGTCGTTATAATTTATTAAAATTTGTTTAAAATGTGTTTTTGTTGACGTTTTTATCACGAATATTGGACTACACACACAATCATTCTGTGTTCTATATAGTTTAAACTGTATTTTATTTGACAATTTCCATTTAATAGCATATATACAACATAAGATATACATACATACGTATATACTATTATGCTCGGTCTTGTAATCAAAGACCGTACTACATGTATGTCTTTGCTGGCAAAAAGAGATCGGGAAGGCAATCGATTATCCTTTACAAAAGTGTTCGATATCTCACAAAATAATTTTGTACCAGGCTGCTAAAATGGTAACAATTTTTTTCAATTCTTTATTAGTCTTGCGAGTATACATCTCATCAACATCATACGATTACAAAAAATATAATTCAAGTCAGCTCGAGTAGAGCAATGCACTTGTGACGATTTTTTTTTTCTGATAAGAAAGTAATTAAATGATTAGCTACTATAGTTGGGAAACTATTAGCACTGATTTCGACTATCTACCGGTAATATACATGTAAGTGTATGTCCGTGATATTAGCCATGCAAGAGATGACCCCGAGGGACACATAAATAATGATAGTAATAAAAACACACAATCTCTTTAGGCCGTGGATTTTAAAACTACGAAATGTTCAAATAATTGTGAATTTTATGAAACTTCCTACAGAAATTCAAAGATAATTTTCTCAAACGGACATGTTGCTAGCTAAATACTTCAAATGTCTACGGTAAAAATAAGTCGAGATCAAAAATAACGAGCCCCTTATGTGGCCTCTCGAGGTCATGCACAAACGACATCTATACAAAGGTCAGCTAAATCAGAATTGTAATAATGCTGCAGTGGACACTGGCTCATTGTCCCCTATTAAAATGGTTACCGGGATTGAGCACATTTCCGTGTTCCCCATATCCCACTCGAGGTGCCACAAAAATTTCTGACCAAGATCCGGACCGTCCTACAGTACTCTAGAAATGATGACAAAACCCACCGCCTTTTGACCCGTCCCCATTCCGTAAGAATGAAATAATGCTACTGCGGACACTTGGTTCATTGTCCACCATTAACCGGAATAATTACCTTTTGTTTTCCCAAAGAAGACGGTCACCAGTTAGCAGTCACAGGATACATTTACAATGTATTGACTCAGCTCCTAACACTAAATGACGGACTATATCCAATATTACTGGATTTGTGACTCGTGAGTGATCTTGCACATGCATGAAAATAGTCTATTTGAACTTTAATAACTACAATATTTCCCTACAAATAGTTTTTATCAAAATGGTCGACATCAAGTACACTGTCATATTGTACAACATTGCAGATATTATTCAACTTATAACATAGATTTCATGAGCAATACATTACACGTATGAATTTGTATCTCATAGTTGAGGTACATCATCCAATAAATACTTACGATGGACGATACAACTGAAAACATATACATGGTCATTAAAGTATAATTAATCGACACCAGGCTGTTGAAAGTCTACCGTCATTACTGATTGAGCGGGTCCTATTCAATTCCGCTCGAGCGGGTCCGCTACAAGTCCGCTCGAGCGGGCCCGCTACAAGCCCGCCCGGCGAGCGGGTCCGATACAAGTCCGCTCGAGCGGGCCCGCTACAAGCCCGCCCGGCGAGCGGGTCCGATACAAGTCCGCTCAAGCCCGCTACAAACCGCTCAAGCCCGCTGGGAACCCGCTCAAGCCCCGCTCGAAGCCCGCTCAAATCCCGCGGCAATCCCGCTACAAACCCGCGCAAATTCTGAGCGGAGGGCTGCGCGGGTCAACGCTCTGTGAGCGTTTGAGTACCAAATCACCCTCCTCGTACTGTACGTCCAGACGTCTTCTGGATATACTTCTCCATCTGACCATTATATCTGACTATTCATGTAGTTGAATATTCAATTTGTTAAATTTTCATACTTGCTGTACTTTTTGGGGCATCTATTCATTGTTGCTCTTTGAGACTCTTAGTCGCCTCCCGCCATCATGCAACAGCATTTTGGTCCGAGTTGGTCCGAATCGTCTGTTTCCCGTAGCGTCCTGTAGGGACACTTCGGCATTCGTAATTCTTATATTTTCAGCCTTGATAAATATTTGTAGCAGTTTTTTCACACCACTCTCTATAATTCTTATGATCTAACACATATTTTTCTAAAGTTTTTCAGACTTTGTACACGATATTTAATCAATCACTGTAGAGACGATAATGCAACATTTTTTATATAAATGCAATGTCGTCCACTAGCAGTGTTTAGGGACGAATCGTCTTTGAACTCTTCGGAATACTTTCACGTGCGGGGGAATTCAAATATCTCTGCCGTTGGTCGCATAGCGTTCTAGTGTTTGAACATGATGCAGTCACGCTAGTATCCGCCTTCAGCCCACGTTTGCCGAAGGGTTCATTGTGGTTTCTCCAGTTACTAAAACATTATTCTTATTGTATTTAATTGTATTTCCAGTACTTCTTATATATATTATGTGATTGTATTTGTGATTTTTGTGTTTTGATAAAGGGGCGGATTGCCTCGAAAATTTAACAAACCTTATGTTTACACTGTTTGAATTTAGTTTCTTGCCCCATATATATATATATCACCTCCATACATTTATGTGAGGATCCAGTGTTATCTGGATTATACTGTTTATATTACTTCTATAGTTTTTATTTCTCTCGGTACAACTACGACAGGAAATTCAAATCTATATCTTCGGATCACCAACACATAGTGTATATGATACATTGTGCTAATAAATAGATATATAACTTGGCAACACAAATGACGAAGGAAGACAACTTTTTTGACTCGTGCCCTGACCGGGCCTCGAACTCACGATCTACGGCACCCAATCGCCTAGCCAGAAACACCGATTGTGGCGCAGCGGTATAGGCTGCGGTATTTCTAGCTAGGCGAGTCGGTGCCGTAGATCGTGAGTTCGAGGCCCGGTCAGGGCACGAGTTTAAAAAGTTGTCTTCCTTCGTCATTTGTGTTGCTAAGTTATATATATATATATAGTTTTTATTCATACTTAAGACATATCGATGAAGAAAGTCATTTCAAAAAGACAGATCATATGATGCAGCTCAGCAATATTCCCGACAAACATACAATAATTGATATATATATATATATATTTAAGCATTGAACTGCTTTCAGTTGGAAGTTAGGGCTGATGAATGCCAACTGGACAAAGGCAAATTTAATGAAGCGCGCTAGCGCTTCAGTTTGAATTTGCCTTTGTCCAGTTGGCATTCATCAGCCCATAACTTCCAACTAAAAGCAGTTCAATGCTTATATTTACATTTGACAACGATTTTTAAAGAATATATCCATGGAATTTTGCTCCGACAATGAATGAACAAATTATTATCGTCAAAGACGGAACAGCGTTTTCAATAGCCATCTTTCGTTATCGCCGATCGTGACAATTATGACGTCACTATATTAATGACGTCATATAAAGATTTGGAACGTTATGGACTCATAGCTTCCAAGTGAGCTTGGTAAGTTATATAGTGGGGCTGCAGTGTAAATGTTAAATATATATTGATATAATTGATATATCAGAAAATGGCGAAAGGTATCACCTATGACCTGTAGCTGAGAGCAAACGTCAAATAGTATACATTCCCAGCTAACGTAGGAAGTGAGGTCTGATTCTTCTCAAAGGGAATGCTGTTTGTATTGAAGGGAGAATGATTTAATTTATTTGACCATTTTGATATTCTAATTATTGTTAATATATCATTTCCAAGTCTATACATTGTTTACTTCGTTTTTAAATTTTATTTCATTTCTTTGACTTCATGAAAATACCTCTTTGGAAAATGTGATGTTGTTGAAAAGATACCATTTATTACTTCATTTTATGTGGTACTATACAATCAAATGCTGTTTTATCAACGTTTCGCCTTGCAGAAGTAGGGTATTTTCACTGCTATGACTTAATAAATTTCCTTTTTTGGTCACTCAAGTGGAATATTTTATATAATGTGAAATCGATCATTCATACATCATGTTGACTTCATCATACATCTTTTGTCCAATTTTGTAACATTTTACTGAATCTTGAAGCTTCTTAAAATCCATTTGAATCCAAGTTGCAGAAAATTCCAATAAGCATATCCACAATATTTCGAATATTACATTTTATGAAATAATTATTTTCTATAACAAAGCAAATTTTGCACAAATTGCGTTCTTCCATTCTCCATTTGTGGAGCTGATATTTACTAGGAACAATACCATGGAGCAATTGACACTAAAAATGTATGCTCATTTCCCTTAAAATTAATATCAATTTGAGAAAATCTTCAAAAATTGCGATCTTTTTGGTATAGATTTCCCATTTAAATTCACACACCCTTTCATATTAGTTCCAAAGAACATTACTACGGACTTGTTTCTCTTTTGAATTCAGTTCCTTCCCTTGTTACATCCTAACTACATACCTTCAGTGGTATTATTATTCAATTTCAGTCCAGAAGTCCTCCAAATTTTCAACTATTTCCATTGCCTGTTTAATGTATTTTCGTTCAGAAACATTGTCGTATCATCTGCTAAATGTGTATTCTTTGTACTTTTCGTAATCATCTTAAAACATCGGCCTGATTATCATTCTCAATCTTGTTGCTAATATTTTCAAAATCAAACACAAAAAATGACAACCCTGCCTAATTCCACGAGTGATTAAATATCCCCCCTTATCAAATATTGTATGTTTTACAAAACCTTTGATATCCATATAAAACGTTTTGACCCAAGTAATGAAAGAAATTCCTAATCCAAACATTTTACACTTGCATACATCAATTTCCTTTCAACTGAATTTCTTTACTCTTTCTGTTTTAATGTGGAATCTGATTTCTGTTTAGATTATAAAATTTTATGCAAAAGCAAGTACTTATAAACCTGCATTTTGTACACATGATGACTGTTAGATATACAGCACAACGAACCCCAGAACAGCTGACTAGGACATTGAAAACATTCATGAATAACCATAGAAATAAACAGCTGTTATGTTCTTTACTATCCAATTTTAATCAATTTAATATTGACCTTGCAACATTTTGTTGTGTTTGAAATTTAATATTTGAATCGGGAGCATTGACAATCATTCTGAGAAACAATACTTATACATTGAAGCTAATATTGCACATAACATCAAATTAAAGGAACAACATTGGACGTTAAGTAGAACCAACGTATGCTACACTTAACGTTACAGCTGACTATTTGGAGACCTCTCTTTCATGGTTCGTTTCTGTAGTTTTCCCAATAATCCAATAACCATATTGGTTAATATCTCCATTGATATTATGACTTTTTCTCTTCTTTATCACATGATAACTATGTCTTGAGACGTTATTTACAGTAATGCGAAATTGTCATGGAAATCAGCACCAAAACATTTCATTTGGAAAATGTGCAAATAGAAAGTTTAAATTTCCAAAACAAGGAATTTCAGAATAGGTATGTCCACACAACTGGGAGATACATAGGCAGCTGTTTCCCCACCACTGCCAGGACTAATCAACAGATCACTCCGAGATGTATTTGCGATAGAATGGTGATCTGGAATGCTGACAGTCGGCTGCGCTACCATTATGACCACTCACCTATAGATCACGTGGACGGATGGGAAAATATCCTTATGTTATCGCTGGTACGAGAAAACATATAGACTGCATGAAATTACATATCATTTCGACACTCGCGGTTTGTTTCATCAATACTACCACTTTCTTATGATAACTTCCTTAGTAGAAATGTATAGGCCTGTAAAATATCACTATTTTTAACTGGAGTTGCTTTTAAGATGCCCCTAGCTTCTTGACTCCTCTGTGTGTACAGGTGTTCTTTATTGACCCATATTGATTCTACCTGATCATGGCATATATTTTCCTAGTGAAATCACAGAAATACAAGTGTAGAGATAATCTCGATTGTGATATCTTGCCAGAAGATGTAAAAAAAAGCGCTCCGGGTAGTCAAGAGTTTCCTATGAAATCTCCGAAACATCATGCTGAATTTGAAATATGAATTTATTATTTTTTCGGTGTTTTAAATCAGCAGGTATTCCAGGAAGATGATTATAAGACACCCGCGCTCACAATTATACAGATGAATTACACTCGGTTCCCCAGTATACTAAGTGTATTGTTTTAAACAGCTGCCTGCCTTAATGAGTTGAATATAACTACGATGTATATAATATGTGACGAAAAGAAAAGTTCCATTACATTACATATTTTACAGACTTAACAAAGACTTCTGCCATTGTGTATGTAGCCGTATTCAGTGGTATACAAAAGTATCACCATGATGCGATTTTTTTTTTGTTCCATCTTTTATTGAATGGAAACAACAGGACAACACCCTGTAATAGCATAAATACAACAGGAGAAAACCCTGCAATAACATAAATAAAACAAGAGAAACCGTGTAATAACATAAATACAACAAGAGAAGACTCTGTAATAACATAAATATAACAGGAGACTCTGTATAAACATAAATACAACAGGAGAAGACCGTGCAATAAAATAAATACAACAGGAGAAGACCGTGTAATAACATATATACAACAGGAGGAAACCGTGTAATAACATAAACAACAGAGAAGACCGTGTTATAACATAAATACAACAGGGAGAAGACCGTGCAATAACATAATACAACAGGGGAAGACCGTGTTTTAATAACATTAATACAACAGACGACAGACCGTTGTTATACATAAATACAACAGGAGAAGACCGTGTACTCACATAAATACAACCGGAGAAACCCTAATAACATATATACAAAAAGGAGAAAACCGTGTAATACATAAAACAACAGGAAGACGTGTATAACATAAAAACAACAGGAGGGAAGACCTGCAATAACATAAATACAACAGGGGAAGACCGGGGGTAATAACTAAATACAACAGAAGAAGACCGGTTATAACATAATACAACAGGGGAAAGACCGTTTCTAAAATAATACAACAGGGAAAACGAGTATAACATTAATAAAAATGGGACGGCTGTCATGTATTTGATATATAATTTTACGAAAAATGCATGTTTTATGGAACATAATTTGCTCATTTGTATGATATATTGCACAACTAGCCGTTTTTGCTCCGTGTCTTAAGACAATAGGAACATTGTACCGATTGATCTTATATGTAAAAAATGTTTTTATTTGACCGTGATGCAAATGCGACGTGAAGATATCACACAAATGCAATAAGAGTATTAAACATCAAAAATGCTCTTTTAGACACTATAACAACTCTGAAAAGTGCTTTTAGAAAAAAAGTTTAATATGCAATCTGAACAGATAACT